>NC_056522.1:96926210-96937208 GCF_019175285.1 Sceloporus undulatus
GCCTTCCAGTGGCACCAGGACGTCCGTCTGCACCACTCTGTTGGAGGCGGCGCGGCCGTGACGTCGTAATGCGGTGCCCTGTGAACAGGGCACTGCCATTTTGTACGTACAGAGTACATACTTGGGTGCCCATCTCTACAGAAGCCAGTGCTACTTTTTGGCCAACCAAAAAGCACAATATACTTGTTGCAAACTTCTGAAAGAATTTCAAATAAAGGGCAAGGACAAAATAAATAACATACATAAATAGGTTTCCTTGTCCTGACTGCAAAGGTTTCTCCTTTTAGCTACAGTCAGCCCTTCTTCTACACGGATTTTTTATACACGGTTTGAATACATGGTTTGAAAATGTTCCAAAAAGTTAAATTTCCTTGATGTTCCATTTTTTATTAGGGACACCCATTTTTCTATGTCCTTATACTTAATGGGACTTGAGCATACAACGGATTTTGTTATACACGCGGGATTTGGAACCAAACCCCAGCATATAACAAGGATCCACTGTACTTGGAAAATGTGTAGAAGCTACTTTCAACATGGGTGCGCCACTTCAACCCTTTAATACTGTTGGACAGCAATTCCAGGGCCCTTTCTTGCTTTACAATTATAAACTTTGATTCCACTCTAACTTCCATTGCTGCATTCTGTTGCATTCCTGGGGTGTTTGTAGTTTAGTGAAGCAGCATTGCTGTCTGGCCACCCTAAAGAATGAAGTGTTGGAATTAGTCCTGAGCTACACCAGAAATCAAAAGCTGAATGCACAAACCAGCATTGCCCAGTACTTGTAATCAAGTGGAAAATCAACGAGACACATTCCCATTGTGTCCGTAGGAATCCTCAGATGGCCAACTCTTGCAGTATGTCTATAGAGATTTGACACTAAATTATGGTGAATTTAAAGACAGTATTAAAGGACCTATCTCTTACCAGGGCTTACAACAAAATCAGTTTTAAACTATCAAACTTGTTTTCTGCTGCTCCAGAGAACAGGACCCGGAACAATGGATGCAAGGTCCAGGATAAGAGATTCCACCTCAACATTAGGAGGAATTCTTTTTTTCCTTTTAATTTTATTGTTGTTTTTTCACAAACATGTATTATGCAAAACAACACTCAAAAGTAATGAAGAGAAACACACCACCTAAACACACTCCCCTATATAACAGATAACTGTGCCACCCAAATCTCAGTTGGTCTCCTTCTAAACCAACAATTTTTCGTTTCTAACTTAATTCATTCTGTGATCCAAACTAAACAACAATCGGACATTAGGAGGAACTTCCTGACAGTAAGGGCTGTTCAAGATTAGAGGACATTCTTCGGGAGTGTGGTGGAGTCTCCTCTTTGGAGGTCTTTAAGCAGAAGCTGGATGGCCATCTGTGGATCTTTCCAACTCTCCGAATTTCTATGATTCTACAATTCTATCAATATTAAATTGTTTATTTTTAATTTTATATTAGTAATTTTAATGTGTCCTATTTATGTATTTTATGTGTTTAAATGGTTTTATGAGTTTTAGGCGGGATACAAACCGTGTTTGCGGCGGTGGTCTGCCGCCGCCGCCGGTTAGTCCGCGGGGAGCCGGAGCCTCACACGGTGCGGCTCCCGTGCAGACTGAAAAAGAAGCTCCAAAATGGAGCTTTTAGGTTGCGTTTGTGAGTAGGAGGGCGGGGCGCACTCGCTACGTCACAAAGGGCGACGCGTACGGACGCTCAGGTCGATACGCAAAAGTGGCGCCGCCCTGTAGAAGGGCCGGCCCATCTTTTACGGCGGAGTCCGTATTAGGCCCAGGGGCGTCTAGAAGAGACGCCCCTTTTTTAAAATGGGCGTCCTCGGACGTCCCAAATGCCGGTTTGTAAACCGGCCTTAATCTATTTTGTACCCCACCTTGAACCTTGGAGAGAGGTGGTTAGCGAAAGAATTTATTACTATTGGCAAAGAAAACAGGCTGTTGTGGCCCACAGCCCACATCTTCTCTTTCAACAAGGATTACATTTGGGCAGCTACTGGGCGCTAACGGACTAAAAGTGGGGAAAAGACATGTATGGATTTGGGCAATTTTCCCCCAACCATACCCAGCTCATACCCCAGATCTAAAGGGTGAGGAAAACTAAGGCCTTTGAAGATGTCTGGACCCCCACTATTTTTTCAAATGTTTTTGTCTTTTCTCATTAGTTCATATTACTGTGTCAGTTGCTTGTGAATTGGTAAATTCAAAGGCAAAACAACTTGATATTACAAACATTTTGAAATTTCCTGTTTACAAGTTTTTACCCATTCCACTGAGAACCTATAACCTGATGTTTGAGGATAGGAAAGGTGTATTTGCTTAGGAGTTACTCCCTCAGCCATCAAGTGAAGTGGCTGAATGTAGGAGCAAAGGAAAGAAAGTCCTCCTAGCCTCAGTAAAGCCAGGCTCCAGGCACCAGGGTAACCTCCTCCATTTCCACATCTCACAAGCAAAAGGTTCCTAGGCATCTCACTTTACCCCCACTTTGCTTTCACCAGATTGAATGTGTGGTATCTTATTCACTTGGAGTCCCCTGCACCCCGTACTTGGTCTCTGTGTTGTTCTCTTCCAAAGCCCATAGGAAAACCAGACGAGGGAGCAGAAGAAAAGCATACTTTTTCACATCCTTCTTCTTACATGTTACAAACTGGGAGGCCCTCTTCCATTGGGCACCAAAAGTCTGCCACAACCTTCCGGTTGAAGATGCATATCTGGCCACCTACCAGCCCATGGTCATTATTGACAGGTCTCCACTTGTGTACATAGGCTACTGCAAAACAAATGGCGAAAAAAGAACCAGTCTCAATAATATATAGTATTTTTAAACTGTCATAGTGTCTCTACATTACTGTCGTTTGTAGAACTTTTGTCTCCCAAACCATTGCCATTAATACAATTAATCAGCTGCCATTTTTGCATCATTCGAAGCTCTGGAGAATATGTTCAAACCACCCAGATGTTTGAATCCACCAACATGTTTCATAATGGAATGCCTCACAAGGGAAAAAGACATTTTCCTCACTGTCCATCTGCTAGGGCTTAGTTGTTAGCTTCCTAAGTTTTCTCCGTGTTTCACAGTGTTTCAGGCAGAGGTAGACCAAACATTTTGAACATCATCATCAAACAAACAACCATAGGGGTCCATTTGTACCTATTGCCTGTTTGCCAGAACTTCCTTTCTAAAAATTACATGGTTCATAAGGTTTCAGGGAAAAAGACCTATGCACAACTAGGTCATTTTTCCATAGAAAATTTTAGGTCTTTCTCTTTCCATAAGCTTAGATTTACAAGTAAAGGGAAAATAAGCTTATTCATGATGAACTCACATTCTGTACCAGTTGCCATAAGGAAATTCTTATCTTCACGTTGAGACTGCCCATGGTCGCCTTGGTCGATGATCTTCCGTCTGGGCAGGTGACAGGGGTATAGCGTTGTCCCTTGTTAGTGCTTCTTGGAACATCATCAGCGGCTCTTATGCCCTTTTTCCGGATACATCGACCATGGTATCCTTATGAATGCCTGAGCTGAGAGATTAAGGAATTGGGGCATGCCGCTCCCAGTGTTTCCTTTCCTACCTCTCGGGCAGGTTTTCCAGCATGGTGCAGCTGGGTAGACGTGTTTGCTCCGATAAGAGGGCACTTAACTATCTGGTTGTCCCTCAAGGAGCATTCTGTTCTCATAATGCTATTTAACATTTACATGAAACCGCTGGGAGAGATCATCCGGGGAGGGACACGTGCGGGCACGTGCGTGTTGTTATCAGTTACGCTGCATGACACCACACATATATTTTACTTTTGTGTCTCCGAACTGATGCAGTGGACCGAGGATGTGGCATTCTCTCCTCCTTGATTCTTATTGTCTTGGACTGGTAATGGGTGGGATAGAGGGAAAAAACAGATCAGAACGGAATCCAGAGGAAAATGGGAAAGTACTTGTTGATAGGTTCCCCCAGGTTCCAGGTTTGGAGAATTTGGTCACCTTGTCTAGAAGGGGTCTCAGCTTACCCTGAAGACTCTGTTTGCAGTATTGGGGTGTGTCTCTGGAACTTTGTCTCTTCACCTTCAACATTCTCAGGTGGATGCGATTTGTCAGAATACCTTGTTATCAGCTTCGGTTGATACGCCCAGCTGCGACTACCTTACCTGGGGGCCGGGGGACCTTGGCCAACACAATCCCCCCGGTACACACAACTCTTGTAACCATTCGTTTGGATTTCTTGCAATGCGCTTTACATGGGGCAACCATTTGTACCAAACCCAGAAGCTTTCAAATTGGTCCCGCCAATATGGCAGGCAGGGCTGGTCACTGGATCTTCCAGGGGCCCGAGCCATATAACACCTGTACTTAAACTATCTACATTGGCTTTGCCTATTCGCTTCCAGGCCCCAATATAAGGTGTTGGTTTGGGCCCGGGAGGTCTATAGAGACCGCCTCTCTCCCATACAATCCGCCCCGTCTCTTCTTAAAAAAAAACAGAAAAAATCGGGTGATTGTGATAAACATCTCCTAAGAGTTCCAGATGGCTAGATGAGGTCCATCACTAAAACAAAGGGCCTTTTCCACATCGGCCCCTAAGCTCTGGAACTCGATCCCACAACAAAGCTCCGCTCGGACTCCCTCCTAGCCAATTTATAAAAGGGCTGAAAAAAATATCTTTTCAAACAGGCATACCCCAATAGCCCTGTTTTTTATATAATTGTCAATTGTAAATTTCTGACAATGTTTTTATTGTAAATTGTTATTTGTGGATTGCAACACAATCCAACCATTTAACCGCCTTGATCTCTGGAAAGGTGGGTAGACCTAATAAGCTTTTCTTATTATTTATTTAAAATACAAAACTTATTTCCAGATGTATACAGATAACAAAGCTGAAGAAAGAAAAAGACGCTTTGTACCAGGGACATAAATTGAAGTCAGAGAGTCGGTTCAGGTGAAGCACCATCCCCCTTTGGCTGCTTACCAAAAACCATTGTCTGTGTTGTGAATTTTTTTGTTATATGTGTGACAGTTTGTGTTATATACTGGAGCAAAATACCCAACTCAAAAACGCACCAGACACATTTCAATTGTGTTGCTCCAATTTTCCAAAATTACTCCCAAAATAAAGAACATGAAAAGTCTCACTCACAATGCCTTGTTGGTCCAGCATGCTGTGCAATTGAGCAAAAGTGGAAGCGGGAGAGGGGGGAGGCACAAAAAATGAGGTGCATGTGCTGAGCAGCAAAAAAGGGTTTTTATTTGGAGTTTTAGTGTAGAGTTTTTGAGTATTTACTAAGAAAAGTGATAAGGATTGTTGTTGTTTACTTTCTCGTTATGTTTACCACAATGGGAGAGGAAAGAAAAGCAACTGCAGTCTTAGTATTGCTATTTAAAGATGGGCATGCTGGAAGTTTCCTTTGCTGCTTCAAAGGTAGGCACATGCGGAGGAGAAAGAAACCTTGAATTTGACCATCATTAGAGGGAAGGTGGTTTTCCTTGACTATCTAGAAGGATACAGCATGAACAGAAACGAAAGAAAGAAGATTGACATCTTGTCACTGTTTGTGAGAACAGGGTTTCCTTTATTTATCAGAAGAGAGTGAAAGGGAAAGAAGAAACCATAAACTGAATCTTTGAGTTATTTGGGGTGGCTCGGGAGAGGTTTCCTTCTGCTTTGTTTAGGTGGAGGCGGTATTGAATAACTAGAGTTTGCGTGTTGTTGTATGGGAAGCACACAGGCAGAAGTGTTGCCTCCCTCCTATTGTGTTCTGAAGTTCTGCTGTGAAGACAGAACAAGAGATGTGCTGCATCTATCTTCTGATGTGCTTTCTCCAGCTGGGAAGACTTCTGGAGAAGGCCAGTAAAACAATGCATTCTGACAGTTTGCTCTCTTATCTGTGGCGAGGCTCCTCTGAGAAGGAATGTTGTTAATGGCAAGCCAGCTCCCCCTACACCCAAGCCAAACCACCTTTGGATCCAGCAGTTGCTGCCACTTCTGGTCCTTTGGAGAGATCTGTGCATTTCTCTCAGCCTGGAAAAAAGTAGATTTGCATGTTTTGTTGCTATAACACCTCTTTCACATTTGGTTGGGTTGGTGAGTAAAAGTTGCTACTACTTTGTGATTATTACTTGCGGCTTCATGAGCACACATTCCCAATCTCCCTATTCATTTCTTATAGAAAAAACTGGCTCCCTAACTTCCTTAATTTATATCCAAGTCTCAGGTTTTATATTTGAATCCAGGGAATAAAACAGGATTCTGATTGTAAAAATCACCAACCATTTCCTAGACTGGGATTCTAACAGGCTAAAGTACCAGATACCGGTAAAATGTATACATCTCCTCTATACAATGTTAACAATCATAATTACAATACCAGCGTAGCATTTAAAACCAATTAAATCAGCATGAAACAACAAAAAAATATACAACATATGGGATTATAAAATCAAAGTTCTTTCTGTTTATGTGCCTTGCAGAGCAGCCTCAACAGTAAACCTATCACAAATTGTTTTGTTTTGTTTTTGTTTTTTGCACAGATTCTGTTAGAGGGGTTGTTTTGCCTCTCATCTGAGGCTGAGTAGTGACTTGTCCAAACTTCACCAGTTGGATTTCCCTAGGCTGAGAGAGATTCACAATCTGGTCTCCAGAGATTTAGTTGTCAGTGCAGCACTCAAACCACTACACCACCACTGGTTCTCAAAGGCCCTTTATCCCTTGCATATCATTCATTAAAAGCCTGTAGAAAATAAAAAAAACAAAAAGTCTTATCGTGCTTATGTACGGATGACAAGGAGGGTGAAGTCTATAGCTCTCATCTATGAAGGGAATTTCCAGAGTCTGGGAGCCAGACCACTGAGAAGATCTCTCCCCTGGGTTTTCCCACCCAGAATGTACTATGAGGGTTGCTGTGAAATGGAGGAGATCTTTTCTCCAGAAGATTTCAAAACATGCCAGTTTTCATATGTAGAGTTTATAGGCCTAATTTGCACACTTACTTGTTAAACCAGGGTTCCATACTGAATCTATTAGTTCACTATAGACACGGGACCTGGTGCGTTACAAAGAGGAGGTGGAATGGGAACAGATAGTGCACATAGAATGAGTTTTACCACCACAGGGAGAATGCCGCGCCGGGAAAGTTACCGGCGTTTGTTCAGATGCATCCCCAGGAGGCGATTTTCAGGAACTGTTAGAGGCATTCCTGAAAATCACCCTCTGGGGGGACGCATCCGACATGGTGGGACGTCCGGCGAAGTGCAGCATTGGAAGCTGGCACGCCCGATTTTCCTGTTCTGTCAAACTGTGTTTTATGCCGCCTTTCCTTTCCCATCCCTGCCTCCTTTTTTAATGCGACAGGTCCATCCAGTGGGCTCCTGCTGCTCTGCATAACGTAGTATGATTAGGTTTGCCTGAACGTGGTTCCCATATCTTTGCACTGGAACAAAACCTAATGCACGAGCTTGCCAGGTCACACAGCGAGAGAAGCAGGCCAGGGGGTAACGGGAGGATGAGGCAATGGCGGGCCAGGAGGATTGATGGAGGACGTAGAGAAGGCCGGGGAGGGATGGAGGAAGGAAAGAATGGCCCATGGGGGGCGTGGCAAAGAAGCTGCCGGTCCAGAACAAGGGCAAGTTGTTCCCCACATTGCGACTGACATATTGATTTTATTTCTAAATAACTAGATTCAGCCCAAAAACCACACCCCATTTTACCAGCATCTTTTTTGATTACCTGGCCGTAAATGGGTAAAAACAAACATGGGCCCCCTTCGCAAATCCACTTCTGCGATTCGACATTAAGTGGGAACCATGGTGGATTTAAAACTGAACCATATGGACATCACGTATCTGTTCAACTATAGTGTGCAATTTGAGGTTCATTAGTCTGTCAGATAGCTTGGATTCTTAAGGCTTGTTGTCACCATTGATGGGGATGGGGGGGAATGCTTGCACACTTTCTCCTCCTGTGCACTGATCAGTTGCATGCAATATTAGCATCACTAGTTGCCTGCCTTCCCTGGAGATAAGTGAACTGGCACAATAGCAGTACAGTACATGAATTTTAATTAGTTGGGCAACACAAGGGAGAGCATCGAAGCTAGTTCATTGCTCACTGGATCACTCAAGCACAGACAAGAGGACCTTCTGCAGTTAGGCATGGCGTTGATGATGGCAGTATGTCAAACCAGGCCAGAGCATCGTTTCTGTAAAACAGCATATGATCTTCAGCCATGTTGTTGTTTTCTAGGGAACTATTAGAAGTGGGTCTACAGATTACCGGAGGATGTTTGCAGATGTTGATTACACTTGCTCTGTTTAGCTTCAGTACGACCAGGTTACCACAAGCAATTTTAAGTCTAGTAATTACTGCAGTTAATGTTGAGGCAATAGTCTATTACTGCTTCCTCAGTTTGACACTTATCTTCGCTTCTTGTTTTGCAGGGCCTTCCTTTTTGTGAAGCTTCTCATTTACTTTTGATTATCTTTTCATTTTTTTTCTTTGTAAGTTCTCATTTTTCCTCTAATTCTATTAAATTGCTATAGAGAGAGTCATGCACAGTAATTAGATCTGACCCATACTAATCATATTAGATCTAGGGGGCTTTATTTAATTACCATGATTTTCCAAAACTACATCGAGGCCAATGGGAGCAATACTTGCGATTTTACTTCCATTTCATATGTCCTGAATTAGTGGACTATAATACTTGTACTTATTTTCTAAAAAATGGTGTGCAATTCTAAATAAGTGGCGAGTAAATAACAAAATCTTCCATCCATGAGACTCCTGTTCTGATCCAGTAGCTTTATGTCCGAGCCCCATTATTTAATGTTCTTTTTAACCCTGATTCACACTTTTAGCGTGAGGATGTTTATAATTTGCCCCATGTTCCATAGCTGCCATGCCATCAGGCAGCATACACATGAAAAGAACTTACAGGTTTGTATTATACCTTACTAAGTTTTTACAATGTTTTATTTGTTTACTCTGTGTGTGTGTTGTGTGCCGAGCGTTGCACACGCATTGCATTGCACACTAAGTGTGCTTGGCCTTCCAAAGTTGCCTGTCAACTTATGGAACCCCCCATAATAAACTGCATAAGATTTTCTTAGGCAAGGAATACTTCACAATGTTTTTTGCATTTCCTCCTCTTGAAATATAGCATACAGTCCAACTTGTATTCATTGGTCAGTCTCCCATCCAATATCTTAACCAGGGCTTGACCAACTTTGCTTCCACAAGATCAGAACAGGATTTGTGCTTTCAGGGTATTTATACTCAGCCAAGTTGATCTCTAAGGTGGTGATATGGGGGTGTGCAGGACTGCACCAGGCTGACACCAACTTCTACTCAAACAACACTTACTTTTTGCACCAATAGCAAGTTAACAATATCTATCTCCCCTCTCCCATCCCTCTCCTAACCAAAAAAGATCTGAGTTGGGTCACTCCCCAACCATTACCACCAAATCCCTGTTCTCTGCTCCTTTGCTAATTGCCATGGTTCCATCAAAAATAAGACCCCCACTATTATCCACGGGCTTTGCTCTGAGGTACAACAAACTGTGACTGCGCTTTTTTTGCATATCTGAGGATCTGGTTAGGGCCTGACGGAGGAAGCTGTGTGGGCTCAGGCCTACCTGCGGGTCACTCAGTGAAGGACAGACCAGCGTTAGGTGGGCGGTGGTGGTGAGTGTGTGTGTTGCCTTGGTTGCATAAGAACACCTTTGGCCTGTTTACCAGACAGGCCAAAAATAACAGTGCCTTCGAGTCAACTTTGGAGGTATGGTATTTCTATGATGCATGCAGTTTCCTAATGGAGATCCAAAAGCACACCAACAAAGCTGCCCACTCCAGTCCTTTAGGGACAGGAGCGTGGCTTTGTGTGGCTTTTGGACTCTTAGGTAGCATTTACATCTATTGACAATACCATACCTCAAAGTGACTTGAAGATAGCTTTTATTTTGGCCTGTATTGTAACAGGCCCTTGTCTCTGACCAGATAACATGTCCGTCAACACTTCCATATACGAGGTGTATTTACTTGACCTGAAGGCCAGAGACAGTTAAGGATTTCTGTTTGTCTATTGGCCATCCCTGCAGCTAACAGACTCCTTAATGAAGTGGGACACCAGTTGGTCTCGGAGCTGATGCTTGGGAGTCCCCAGGGCTTTTGGTTTCCTGGGCAAGGCCTCTTCAACATCTCCTCGCGGCCAATATATTCCACCCGGTGCAGCTCGGGCAATTCATGGATACCATGACATTCCATGGGCTGTCACAAACTGGTGCTGGGGCCTACACATCTCCGCGGGTTTAATACCCACTTGATATTGGTCTTTTGTTGGACATGGAAATTACGTGTGCTGAACATATCTTCTAATACTTCCTCCCCTGTTCATGGACGGATCTTATTCTGTTAGAGCAAAAAAAATCAAGGATCTACCCAAGATCCTCCGGGGTGGCAGACCTATTCGACATGGTTCCACACTCGAAGGCTGATGAAACCCAGAGAGTTCCAGGAAAAGCCCTCAGCTGTTGGGTATATGGTATGGACAATGACGGCGATTCTGTTGATGCCCTGACTTAAACATCTGGGACACTGATCTCTCCAGGGCTATACACAGTATCGCTCCCAAAGCGTCCTCTAGGCCTGCTTCCAACAAAGAAGCCTGGTACACGGAGATCTCAGGGGAAAGGAAAGACATAGCCCAAAAAACTCACAACAAACTATAATTTTAGAATATATTTAATATCTGTTCCCTTTTAGAGAAGTGGGTGGAATATAAGCTTTTTAAATGAATGAAAAATAAAAACTTTTTTTTTAAAGAGAGAGAGAGAGAGAAAACAGTGCAGCAACAAGAGAGACATGATACTGTGTGATAAGTACCTGCCAAAGATATTATTATCCTAATGTAATTGCATTTTACTAGCTTTGTGTGATAAACTCCAAACTTTTTATTATTACTTGATTTCCAAAATTATATGTATTTTCCACTGTGT
>NC_056522.1:96937218-96940055 GCF_019175285.1 Sceloporus undulatus
GCCTGTGCCTTTTTCCACCAAGGCAGCAGCTAAAGGCAAGGAACCTGGACAGGGGGCGGGACCAAGGCTTTGAGGCTTCTTCTGCCCTGCTCTCTCACCACCAGCCAGCTCCAAGCCCTGCTGAGAGGCTACTGTGTGCCTGTGCCTTTTTCCACCAAGGCAGCAGCTAAAGGCAAGGAACCTGGACAGGGGGTGGGGCCAAGGCTTTGAGGCTTCTTCTGCCCTGCTCTCTCACCACTACGCCCTCCCTTTGCCACTGGACTGCTGCTGTGAGCTGCATTTGCTGCCGGGCGGTCCTCCCGGGTTGTAGAGAGGTGCGCAACTGCGCACCAGCCCGGGAGCCGCCCACGGACTGTGAACCGGACTTAGGGCCTGAAGGGGAAGCTGTGTGGGCTCAGGCCCTACCTGCCAGGTACTCAGTGAAGGACCAGACCAGGTTAGGTGGGCGGGGGGGGGGGGGTGTTGCCTTGGTGCATAAGAACACCTTGTCTCTGACCAGAAACCATGTCCGTCAAACCTCCTATATCAAGTGTATTTACTTGACCCTGAAGGCCAGAGACAGTCTAAGGATTCTGTTGGTCTATTGGCCACCCCGTGTGCTAACAGACTCCCTTAACGAGCTGACACAGTTGGTCTCGGAGCTGATGCTGGAGTCCCCCAGGCTTTTGGTCCTGGGAGACTTCAACATCTCCCTCGCGGCCAACTATATTCCACCCGGTGCGGCTCGGGAATTCATGGATACCATGACATCCATGGGCCTGTCACAACTGGTGCTGGGGCCTACGTATTCCGGGGGTAATACACTTGATATGGTCTTTTGTTCGGACATGGAAATTCCGTGGGCGGAAATATCTAATATTTCCCCCTTGTCATGGACGGATCATTTTCTGGTAGAGGCAAAAATCAAGGCATCAACCCAGATCCCCCCGGGGGTGGCGGACCTATTCGAGTGGTCCACCCTCGAAGGTTGATGGAACCCAAAAGTTTCCAGGAAGCCCTAGAGGGGTATATGGTTGGAAATGACGGCGATTCTGTTGATGCCCTGACTAACATCTGGGACACTGATCTCTCCAGGGCTATACACAGTATCGCTCCCAAGCGTCCTCTCAGGCCTGCTTCCAAAAAGAAGCCTTGGTACACGGAAGATCTCCGGGCAAGGAAGCGGGTGCTGCGACGGCTAGAGCATGTCTGGCGGAAACACCAGTGCTTATCCGACAAGGCTCTCCTAGACCGTCTTTTTGACGACTATGGAGAGGTGATAGATGCGGCAAAGCAATCGTTCTTTGGCGCACGTATCGCGTCTATGGAGTCGTATCCAGCAGAGTTGTTCAGGGTGGTGAGGGAACTAACTCAGCTCCCTCCTGCCCCGAACCCGATCCTTGAACCAACTAAGGCCTGCTGTGACCAATTTAACAACTTCTTCGCGGATAAAACCTCTCGGATAAGGGAAGGTTTCGATGCCAGCGTTAGAGCAGAAACCAGAATAGAGGTGTCCAGAGCCTCCGTGGTCTCGGTTATACTGGATCATTTTGAGTCGGTGAGTACCGAGGATGTGGACAAGATCCTTAGAAGTGTTAGGAAGACAACCTGCTCCCTCGATCCCTGTCCCTCATGGCTAGCGGCTCAAGGGGGACCGGTAGTAATTCAAATGTTACACTGGATTATTAATACATCTCTGAGGGATGGGCAATTTCCATCGAAATTGGCCACAGTAAAACCTCTGCTCAAAAAGCCATCCCTTGACCCATGATGCATAACAATTATCAGCCAGTTTCGCTATTGCCATTTTTAGGGAAGGTGATCGAGAGGGCGGTTGCAATCCAGCTTCAATCGATCTTGGATGAAACGGATTATCTAGACCCATTTCAAACCGGCTTTTGGGCGGGTTACGGGGTTGAGACTGCTATGGTCGCTTTGGTCGATGATCTCCGTCTGGGCATGGACAGGGGGAGCGTGTCCCTGTTAGTGCTCTTAGACATCTCAGCGGCTTTCGATACTATTGACCATGGTATCCTTCTGGAGCGCCTGGCAGAGTTGGGAATCGGGGGCACTGCGCTCCAGTGGTTCCGATCCTACCTCTCTGGGAGGTTCCAGATGGTGCAGCTGGGGAACGTGTGCTCCGACAGGAGGGCCCTTACATCTGGGGTCCCTCAAGGAGCCATTCTGTCTCCCATGCTTTTCAACATTTACATGAAACCGCTGGGAGAGATCATCGGGAGACATGGGGCGCGGGGTTATCAGTACACTGATGACACCCAAATAGTCTTCTCTATGTCTCCAACTGATGCAGTGACCGGGGATGGCATCTCTCCTCTCGTGGCCTGTCTGGAGTCGGTAATGGGCTGGATGAGGGAAAACAGACTCACCTTGAATCCAGAGAAAATGGAAGCACTCGTGATAGGTTCCCCCGGTCCGGGAATGGCGGTGGTTCCACCTGTCCTAAATGGGATCACGCTTCCTGTGAAGGACTCAATATGCAGTTTGGGGGTGCTCCTTGACTTGTCGCTTCACCTTACATCTCAGGTGAGTGCGACTGTCAGGAGCACCTGTTATCAGCTTCGGCTGATACGCCAACTGCGTCCCTACCTGGGCCGGGCTGACCTAGAAACGGTGGTACATGTTCTGCTAACCTCTCGCTTGGACTTCTGCAATGCGCTCTACATGGGGCAACCCTTGTACCATACCCGGAAGCTACAATTAGTACAGAACATGGCAGCAAGGCTGGTTACTAATACACCTAGAACCAGCCATATAACACCAGTCTTAAAAGACCTCCATTGGCTGCCTATTCGCTTCCGGGCGCAATACAAGGTGTTGGTTGTTACCTATAAAGCCCT
>NC_056522.1:96940155-96949989 GCF_019175285.1 Sceloporus undulatus
GGAAGCGAATAGGCAGCCAATGGAGGTCTTTTAAGACTGGTGTTATAAGGCTGGTTACTAATACACCTAGAACCAGCCATATAACACCAGTCTTAAAAGACCTCCATTGGCTGCCTATTCGCTTCCGGGCGCAATACAAGGTGTTGGTTGTTACCTATAAAGCCCTAAATGGCTTGGGCCCAGGGTACTTAGAGGACCGCCTCTCCCCGTACAATCCGCCCCGCACACTCAGATCAACTGGGCAGCAATTGTTAAGGGTTCCAGAGGCCAGATTAGTTGCCACCACTAAGAGGGCCTTCTCCATCTCGGCCCCCAGCCTCTGGAACGCGCTGCCCTTTGAGCTCCGCTCAGACGCCTCCCTTACCCAGTTTAGGAAGGGGTTAAAAACATTCTTGTTCGAGCAAGCTTACCCCTTACTCCCTGACTCCTAAAGTATTCTCTCCTCGCCCCCTTCGTCAGCATGTCAAGCTGGCACGAATTGTGGTGCTTATTGTTTTATTGTAAAAGGTTTTTAATGCTATGTTTTGATGTTTTTATATTGCTGTATTGTTGTATGTATGTTGGAAACCGCCTTGGTCTTATAAAGGCGGTATATAAATAAACTTTTACTTACTTACTTACTTACTTACAATAGCAAATACATTTCTATACCACTTATCAGTGCACTTAAGCACTCCCTAAGTGGTTTACAAAGTGTAAGTTAAATGCCCCCAACAATCTGGGTACTCATTTTAGCGACCTCGGAAGGATGCAAGCCTGAATCAAGCTTGAACCCTTCACTGGTATTGAACTCGCAACCTTATGGTTTGTGAGTGAGTGGCTGCAGTACAGGCATTTAAACACTGCATCACCAGGACATTCACCTGCTTCTCTTCAAAATGCTTTAAATGATGGTGGGAGTGAGGTGAAGTTCAGTGGGAGGAGAAAGTAGAGGCCCCAGAATTTTTTAAAATTAACATTTCAAATTTCAAAAAAAATTTTTTTTAAAAAAAATTGATTTTTTAAAAAAAATATTCTTTTAAATTTTTCTTTAAAAACACCAGATTTTAACCAAATCTTCACTATGCATATTATGTAAATACATTTAGGATGTGCATATGATATTGCGATTTGAAGGTATAATGTTAATTTTGCACGTTGTTTATATCACAACTATTAGCATTACATTCAGTGACATGTGGGAGTTAGGATTTATGGGTAACATTAGTGCAAAAAAGTATTAAAAGGATTCTATATGGTGTCAAATGGGAAGAGGTCAATGGGAGGGATGACAGCATGAGTTACCTCACCAGGTGACAACAACCCTAGTATGATACCCAGATATTTATATGCCAGTTCTGATCAATACCCAGATTAATTACAAAGTAGCTCATAATTTGACTTGCAGCAACTACTAGATCAGTGATTCTCAAAGCTGGTGGTGCCTCTCTTCTGAGGGTGGTGGAAAGATCCAGGGGGGCAATGAGGGAAAAGAGGGAGGCAGGGAGCCCTTCAGTCGAAGTATCAGCACCAAGAAAGACAAGGGGAACCAGAGGCCTTTAGGACAATGGTGGGGATGAGGAGTTAGAGCATGTGGCAGCGGGACAGAAGTGGCAGCCAAAAGGAGCTTTTATATTCAGGCCCCTGCTTAAGCTTTGTGAGGTTTGCTAGGGCTTAGCAGGCATTGCAGCTGTGCTGCTGCTTCTGCTTTCTTTCTTCAGATAGGCCAAGAGAAGAAGTGTGTGTGGTGACTGACTTGAAACAGTGTGAGGAAGGCATGTCTCTGGGGAAGGAGAGGGAGGAGTATCTGGGGTCAGTTCTTTGAAAGAGTCCTTCTCCTCTTTCTGACTGAGAAAAGTAGGAAGCTGACTGCGCACCTCTCTGCCCCAGTGAAGAAGGATGGAGTGTCCTTCCTCACCAGGGAGAAATTTCCCTCTTTACAGCCAGTCATCTTGGGAGCTGCAACCGAGTAGCTGATCAAGCAGTGGCCAAGAAGCCTTTCATCTTGCAATGGCTGGTCCTAGTGAGAGGGCTCTCGGTCATTGCTCAACTGGCTGCTCGATTGCTACTCCCTTTGCATCTAGTCATCCTGGGGGCAGCAACTGAGCAGCTGGCCAGCTGGCTTTCATTTTGCTGGTATGAGCAAGAAGGAGGCCTGGGCTGTTGCCACTGCTGTATTAACATATGAGAGGCTGAGGTGGAGGAGGTGGCAGTGGCAATCTGAGCATGGCTGATGTTGATGCCACTGGCTAGCTGGCTGCTGCGTAACAGTAGACCTAATAGCAAGAAAAAGGCATTGGGGAGCACTAGTAGTGGGTATATACAAGCCTGTATTTCTTTTCATATGTATGCTGCCTGATGCATGTTGTTCTCCAAGAGGAAAGGGGCCAGTAGTCTGAATAAGTTTGGGGACCACTGTGCTAGATAATCATGTTTAGCTCTAAAGCCCCACTTGCTGATTTCTGCAAATTAAACTTCTAGTAAAGGCACAGAAGGCCACACTGTTCTCCTGACTGGCTGGTAACCCCGACTGATGAATCATCAGGTCCTCCCAGGCTCTTTGTTTCACATTTGAATTGAACCTAAATGATGTACTTCTTTCAATATGTTTAATGAAAGCTGCTGGCCAAGTAGGGTTCAGTGCTTAATGAAATGAGCATTACACCTGGAAAGGATTCCAGGTCTGAAGGCGGCACATGGTGCTGCACAACTAATTTAACGCCACTTAGGCACAGCAGATAATGACAGAAGGTGTTCTGTATTGAGCCAGCTTGCCATGCATGGCACAAAATACTTTCATGTCAGGAAAAATGAGAAGTTGGTGCATCCAGGCTGAAAAGCCCATAGCCTGAAATGACATTGGGGGGAATTTCTTATTGCAAAGCTAAACAGAATGTTTGTGCCCACAGAGAGTGACTGGGCCCACTTATTATTTTGACACAGCATGTCATGTGCAAAATGCACAGTAAGTAAATAAATTTTAAAATCACATGCAGAAGATTGACTCTGCAGGCATCAAATGTTGAATAAGAGATATGACGAATCTACACAATGTATTCAGTGAGCTGTAGTGTGACTGAATAAATGAGTGGAGGATGGTACAGCTCTGCACTGTATATTCTATGCAGGTATATGGAACAGGCAAAAACAGTGGAGATGGGAAGGAACTGTACATTAATTATCATCTCTCTTCCTCCCATGTGAACAGCTATATCTGGGCAAGGAAAACACCCTCAGTGTTTGGAGGTTCCCTGAGTCTTGAATTCTCAAACTTTGTTCTTTCTGCTTTGGGCATTAACTCCCTGACAGTATGGCCAATGGTAAAGAATTGTGGCAGGTATTATTACTCTGGATACAATTGAGCAGTGAGGAATAAAATGTGCAGTGGGAAATAGGTCAGCCAGCATGATGTAGTGGTTTGAGCACTGGACTACAACTCTGGAAATCAGAGTTCAAATCCCTGCTCAACCATGGAAACATACTGGGTGATTTGAAACAAGTCACATTCTTTTCTCAGCCTCAGAGGTAGACAAAGGCAACCCCCTCGGAACAATTCTTGACTAGAAAATTCCCATCATAGACTCACCTTAGGGCAACCATAAGTCAGAAATTACTTGAAAGCACACAACAACAACAACAACTACAACAACAAATCAAGGAAATAGGTGTTTGTTCAGTTGGCAATGTTTTAATCTGCAACTAAAGTAGTTTCTTAAACAAATGGAATGGGGGGGGGGGGGGGGATAAAGAAAATGAAAAGGTGACTTGTGGCCTGATACAGACAGCCAAAATAAAGCGGCTTTGAGTCACTTTGGAGGTATGGTGTTTCAGTGATACATGCGTCCTAAGAGTCCAGAAGCCGCAACAAAGCCACACTCCAGTCCTAAGGACTGGAGTGCAGCTTTGGTACAGCTTCCAGACTCTTAGGACGCATGCATCATTGAAACACCATACCTCCAAAGTGACTTGAAGCAGCTTTATTTTGGCTGTCTATATAGGGCCTTGTGTTACCCTTTATTCTTACATTAATAATATATTGCTGGGACCAGCTACCTGACTCTTCATTCTGTGGTCAAGGACATGATGTCTAGTAGTTTGGGACCAAACTGTGATGCTGCAGACATTGTCATTGGTATCCAGCATTCCTATTGCAGCATGGCTGAAGAGTTCATTGGTATAAAGTCTTGTTTTTCATTATCAGATTTAATAACAATGTTTAGCATTACAATTTTTTCCATAAATTCTTGTCTGGTCCATAGTGCTATTACACTTTGGGAACAGTACCAATGTATCTTCAGTCAATGTTTTGGTAAGGCCCTCTCATATTAACCCTCTTATATAGTTATAATCAGAGGAGTCAGGGACATAGCCAGAATTTTAGGAAGGGGAGGGGTCTAGACTAAGTGCCACCATTATAATGGGGCTTGGGCATGGCGGCGCAGCAGCGCGCACCATTCATTGTATCTAATGGAAGGGGATCCGGACCCCATGGACCCCCCCCCCCCCCGGCTACGTCCCTGGAGGAGTGAGTTTTGTTTTTGTTTCGTAGCTCTTCAGTTAAATAGGTAGTCTTTTACTCAGCCATTCTAATGGAAGACGATATTTTCCTTTCCTCCTCCTATTTTCTTTTCTTTCCCTCCTTTTTGACTGCCTCTTAATTTCATTATTCATCCTAATTTTCCTTTCCATCTTTTGTATTCCCCCCCCCCCATATTTACAGTTCAATTTTATTTAGAAAGCATTCACAGGATCGGGGATCTTGTCAAAGCATTCAGGTCTAATTGAAGGATACAGCTCCAGTCCCCAATTCAAAAGCATACATTATTTTGCATTGCTGTTCAACATATAGTCATGCTGTCATCCCATATCCTGGAAGCAGAGGAAATCAGGGATTTTCTGGCTGTAGAACATAAGGGGCAACCACCAGAATCACCCCTTAAACACATTACACTCAGAAAAGCTCCAGTGCTTTCCACCTGTTTTGGGGAAGTAGCTGCAGCATGGCTGTGGAAAATGAGACAAGGTGCCAAGTGGATCAGGAAGCAGGATCTTCCTGATAGTAGACAGCTGTTTTTTTTTAATTAGTTGCATTTATCTTTTAAAGTGTAGGTTTAAACCATTTTAATATTGTGAATAGGTAATTCCATTTGAATGTTGAATTTTAGATGAATGTTAAATCCATTTGAATGTTCATGTTTTATATGATTTTAGCTACCGATATATTCATTTTTTTAAATTGTTTTTAAACACATGTTTATTAAACACATAAATCTGAATACATAAAATAAAAGACCAAAACACACACAAAAAAGAATCCCCCAATGTAAAATACAAAATACAAAAACAAAATAATCACTACATATGGGTTCTCTTTCCAACTGAAAGCTTTTAACTCAAAACTATAATACGCTTCCTAAAAACCACATCCAAATTACGCTTCTACGATGAACATACTACGGTTATCTTTATAGTGTCTTATAAAACCCCAAACTGATAAATACCCCCATTGTAATCTCAAAAAATGATAAACATGTTCCAATCTTTCTTAAAGGTAATGATGGTCACTAGGGACTGTGGAGATTATTACACGGGGACGGGGTAAGGAAGGAATTGCTCCCCCATCCTTATCCCGTCTTTGACTGTGATCCTGTGAAAGGCTTTCAGATTTCAGCGCTTTGTCCCATCATTGAAGCAGCATTGCATTAACACAAACTCCCGTTATTGAAAAATGGCAATGCCACTTCAATGACGGGACAATGACGGGATCTCTGCAACATCATTTGAAAGTGTTTTGTGCGATCGTGGTCAGTCTTGCTTTCTGAATGGGATAATGTCTGGATAAATGCAATGTCGTATGAAAATCCTTTCACGATTGCACCATGAGAACAGGACAAGGACAGGACAAGGATGTCTGATAATGTCCAAAGAGCAATAAAAGACAGATAATAAAATTTCAACACCATTAGCAAGAGAAAAGTAACTTCCCTTAAGGCCTGTGCTCTAACATTGTCGCCATTTTTCACCTGTATGATTTTTAACATCTTTGCCTAATGAAGAAGCCAGTGAAACTTCAAAAGCTTGCATAATGTATGTTTGGAGTTGGGTCAATAAAGATATCACTGCCTGTGGATTTGGAGTTTTGTATTTTGCTGTATGGCCAACATGACTACCCCTGAATATATATTATTGTAGTAATTTAATTATATTTTAATATACTATTTTTGTATGTTTTTAATTGCATTGGTTTTTTTAATGTTGCAAGCCGCCCTGAATCCCAGTCTTGGGAGAAGGGCAGGATATAATAATAATAATAATAATAATAATAATAATAATAATAATAATAATAATAATAATTATTATTATTATTATTATTATTTTCTTTAAAATCAGGTTATCCCACCAAAAAAGATACATCATATTTTACTCAAAAATAGAACCAGAAGCAGATTTCAAGGGAATGGTGTATTTTTGAGATCTTCCTACGGAGGAAAGTTTGCTCACCCTTCATTGAGGGTTTGATTTGATCTCTCTGCTTCCTTTCCTAGCAGTGGAACTCTGGTACTGGAGAACTCACTCTGTGTAATGCTCATTTACTTGTCTGTACAATTTATCAAAGCTTGAAAATGTTTCTGAATAGTAATAATTGGAAGTTTCAAACACTGGTACCCATGACAACCACAGCACTTTGCCTTTTGTGGCATTATATATTGCTACATACATTGCTAAGATTCTTGCTTTGCTTCAGTAATTTCCAAACTGGGTGCCACCAGGGCACATTACAGAACTTTACAATACTCTGTTAGAGCACTGTTGGAAGAAGGAGGCACAGAAAACAAATAAATATGTTAAAATATGGAAAGCAATAGTGATTCCAAAATTCTTGCTTGCCTGCCCATTTTTAGGGTGTAGCAGTGACTCCTTCCAGTCAATCTTTGCTAGTTGGAATGATTTTGCAGTGTGCATCTGTTGTGGGAATAAATCAATAGGTCCAGTTATCCAGGCCAAGATACAACTGAATTTCCCACCTTCAGAAGAGACTGCCAGTGGTCTCTGTATGAGGCATTGCTCTGGACGTGCCTCCTTCTAAACAGGAAAACAGTCCAGATTGGAATCAAATGTGGGTGATTGTGGGTGAGGGAGACATTCTTTAATTCAGTGATATTGCCCAGGCTTTGCCTACAAAAAGCTCCAGATTCAATCAAAGTAGGCCAAACCCTTCCCCTTCTCTCAAACCCTGAGAGGCCACTGTATGTACAGGAGGGATGGGGAACTTTTTGGCTCTCCAGATACTTTGCACTTCAGCTCCAGGAAACCATGGCTAATGATAAGGGATCATGGGAGGGATCATGGGAGTTCCAGTGCCCTCCTGCAGTGACAATGCCAACTTGGGGTGCATCTACGCTGTAGAAATAATGCAGTTTGATACCACTTTAAGTGCTGCAACGTGGCATCAGCCTTAGTATCAGGATGTGTGCTTCTTAGAATAGGCAATTCTTCTTTTATATTAAAAATATAATGAAATATCTCTTGTAACTTCCCACTTCCAAAAACAAACAACTCTCGCCCCAGCTTGTGCAAGGAGTAAAAAGTTGGGTATGTTTAATTCAGAAAAGAGAAATGAGATGTGTCATTACAGCTGTCTTTAAATATCCGAAAGGATGTCATCTGAAAAATTGGAGCAAGTTTGTTTTCTGCTGCACCAGAGACTAGAACACTAGGCAATGGATTCAAATTACGTACAAGAAAAGAGATTCCACATACACATTAGGAAAAATGTATTTACTGTAAAATTTGTTTGATAGTGGAATAAACTGCCTTGGAGGTGGTAGCTTCTCCTTCTTTGGAGGCCTTTAACCAGAGGTTGGATGGGCACCTTTCAGGAGTGCAGTAGTGACTGCAGAGGAAAATGGATGGTTTGTGGAGAAGTGTGTAGTATGACCTGTGGGAAGGTGATTATGAAGCTCCACACAACTGTCCACTCCTGCCTTTTGGAGATGCAAAATCTGTTTTGGTTGCCATTTTGAGAAGGCATGCAGAAGACAGAGATATGTGGGTTTGCTGTATGGTTGAGTCCAGACCATGCGGGAGTGGATTTGTGGGGGAATTGGCCCAATCCCCCATGCAGTTGCCCACAGATTTCACAGGATTTTATGGGAAGAGCAAGGGTCAGGCTGCTTTCCATTTGTAATTCTCGTGTCGTTTCCCCAGTTTCTGTACCTCCTTTTTTGTTCTTTCCACAAAAATCCATAAAGGACAAAAGATGAAATAATTATGCAAGTTCTTGGTAGCATTTTGTTGTTGTGTGCCTTTGAGTTATTTCCAATTTAGGGCAATCCTGAGATGATCCTATTATGGGATTTTCTTGGCAAGCTTTGTTTAGAGAGGGTTTGCCATTGCTTTCCTATGAGACTGAGAGAGTATGTGGAGAGCTCTTGTAGCATCTTTGAGACTAAATGAAAGAAAGAAATTGGCAGCATGAGCTTCGGTAGACTTCAGACTACTTCCTCGGATGCTTTACGAGACTGAGAGTAAGACTTGCTGAAGGTCAACCAGTGGACCTCTGTGGATGAGAGGGATTTGAACCCTGGAATCCCACAGTACTGGTTTACTGCTCAAACAACTACACCACGCTAGCTCTTCTGGTAGTACTAGATACCTGGAATATCTGGAATCAGTTTCATTTTTGTCCACTTATAATGCTTATTGGCAATACCAAATAACAATGTCAAGTAATAGAATTAAAGACTTGGTCGTGTTAATCTATACCACTATGAAAGGGATCTTGTAACACCTTTGAGACTAACTGAGGGAAAGAGGTTGGTAGCACAAGTTTTCATAGACATAAGCCTACTTCATCAGATAGCTCTGATGAAGATCCCTTTGCATAATGTCAAGTCATGTTTGTTTGACCTTTGTTACTTAGCTTGTTTGAGCCACATTTATGTCCACTCTTATTTATAGTTGAACCTGGTCAACAGCAAGATGCTCTTTCCTCCTTCATCTCGACAAGTGAAAATGTTGTGGGTTTTACTTCATCACTATTCATAAAACAGACAATTCTCCATAGCAACAGTCCAGTTGCCACATGCCGGTACCATCCCACACACAAGTGTTTACTGGAAATACACTTTCAGAAAATTGACTCTGGGCAGCCACGAGCCAGAGAGCACCAGCAAGGACACTTCTGTGATCTCCATTTGCTTCTCAGCTCACATAGTGTCCCTGGGCTGATTTTGAAGCACTGTGAAAAGGATAAACAGAAGACTGTCAGGGGCTGCCCCTGTGTCAGGGACTCAGATGAGGCACCACGTGGTCTAAAGCTGGCATCTAGCCCAGTAAACCATGGAGAAGGGCCATCATTTTGTGGCAGAGATCAGATAAGTTGCATGTAGAAGGTCTCAAGTGAAATCCCTAGAATTTTAAATGACAGGGGAAAGGATCAGGTTGCAGATGATAGAAAAGATTTCTTGTGACTGAGACCACAGAAAACATCTACCAGAACAAAGTGAGTCAGATTTGCTGTTGTCAGCAACCCTTTCTACTTCCTTATCACAGACAGCAGACTTCAGAGGCCAGGATTACACTACATTGAATTCTCATCTGAACAAATAATAATTGCCAGGCACGAGTGCATTTCCAAGACAGTAAGGGTAGTTAGCAAAGGCTAAGGCTTACTTAGTTATGCCAACTTCTTCCATATATGTACATGTGCACAAGATTTGAGTGAGAATATAGGACGAGTATGTCCCACACCCGTTTTCTGCCAGGAAACTGAGCTCAGTGGAAAGCATTGTCTGCACGTAGAAATCTAGAGAGTCAGGGAAAAGGGCCTTAATTTAACCTTCACAGTGATAT
>NC_056522.1:96949999-96950753 GCF_019175285.1 Sceloporus undulatus
AGTTGCTTTATATATGCAGTGATGTTTTATCTGGAAAGTTGCTTTATATATGCAGTGATGTTTTATCTGGAAAGTTGCTTTATATATGCAGTGATGTTTTATCTGGAAAGTATGTGAGTGCAATCACCATCTGCAGCCCAAGATAGTACAGCAAGGAAATGACTGGTCCTTTTGATAAATTTTACACTATTGAACCAGCTCACACATGGCGTCAGATGCATATGAATTCAAAGATAATAATGCTAATTCAAATATAGCAATAGGATGCCTCAAAAACAGGAGACTGAAGTATGTGAATTTGGATCCATGTTTCCATGTGGTTTAATTTTTCAGTTTTGTGTTCATCCTCTCTGGGTACAAGCAATTTTTGTTAACAGCTTTTCAGTTTTGAAGTTACAAACCTATCAACATGTCTTACAAAAATGCCAGAAATGTCAATAATGGAGTGTAACGGTTGCTATAAAAAAAAAAATGAAAACCCCTATCAATTGAAGAGATGCCAGAATACTGTTTAGGGGAGAGATGATGCAATACTACAATGGGAATGTTTTAATTTATTATTCTTGTAATACTCTCTGCTCATTGTAGATACTCTTCTACCCCCTGCTTTTTCCTCACAGGGTTCTAATTATTGTTTGGATATGAATGAACAATTTAGCCTCTCCAGGACTTGTTTCTGTTCAGTACAAATGTTCTCATTAAGATGGCATTTACTATGAGAAGAATATAGATGAGAAGATTTGTGCAAACTAAG
>NC_056522.1:96950763-96961279 GCF_019175285.1 Sceloporus undulatus
ATATATATATATATATAGAGAGAGAGAGAGAGAGAGAGAGAGAGAGAGAGCGAGAGAGAGAGATCAAAGGAACAGTGAAGGTAAACACACTAGCTTAATGGGTTTTTTGTAACAAGTCCAGTCAGAAAATGGGAGCACTGGGGTACTTAATGAAATATCTGTGTTTATATTGCCTCTTAGAAATAAAAGAACATTTTTATTACAAAGGGAAAGGCATTTTTAAAAATCAGATCATAAGGTAGCATCCAAACTTGCAAATGTTCATTAGGCTGTAATACAACTGCTTACCCAACCTGAAAGAACTTTGTAATTCCAATAGCTATAGCTGGACAAGGATCTATTCACCCACCTCAGGATCCCAAACTGACTAAAATCTGTTGTGGTTTTGTCAAACAGAGGAAGCCCTGTCATATCTTGTATCAAACTATTGGCCACTTAATTTAGTGTTTTCAACTTTAACTGGCAACAATGGCTCTCAAGGATTTCAGGCCATATCCTTTCTTAGCTGTACTGGCAATCTCTGGTATTCGTTTTGATCTCCTATCAAAATGACTAATTAAGCCTAACCCTGTTCAGCTTCCCAAATCAGATGAGACTGGCTGTATTCATGGTAGAATAGTGATCCTCCATTCAACTCCACCTGCCATATTTGTTGTTTGCTTGAGGACACTGATGAGCAGTGATATTTCTTCTATGAATCTGTGTGGATCAGAACAGTTCATGATTGAAAATACTGACCAGATTCTATGACGAAACATAGAATATGGTCATCCAACTGGGTCCTTCCCTATACAGTATTATATACCAGTAAAAGCAATGAAGACATATATATATATATATATATATAGAGAGAGAGAGAGAGAGAGAGAGAGAGAGAGAGCGAGAGAGAGAGATCAAAGGAACAGTGAAGGTAAACACACTAGCTTAATGGGTTTTTGTAACAAGTCCAGTCAGAAAATGGGAGCACTGGGGTACTTAATGAAATATCTGTGTTTATATTGCCTCTTAGAAATAAAAGAACATTTTATTACAAAGGGAAAGGCATTTTTAAAAATCAGATCATAAGGTAGAATCCAAACTTGCAAATGTTCATTAGGCTGTAATACAACTGCTTACCCAACCTGAAAGAACTTTGTAATTCCAATAGCTATAGCTGGACAAGGATCTATTCACCCACCTCAGGATCCCAAACTGACTAAAATCTGTTGTGGTTTTGTCAAACAGAGGAAGCCCTGTCATATCTTGTATCAAACTATTGGCCACTTAATTTAGTGTTTTCAACTTTAACTGGCAACAATGGCTCTCAAGGATTTCAGGCCATATCCTTTCTTAGCTGTACTGGCAATCTCTGGTATTCTCTGGTATTTGTTTTGATCTATCAAAATGACTAATTAAGCCTAACCCTGTTCAGCTTCCCAAATCAGATGAGACTGGCTGTATTCATGGTAGAATAGTGATCCTCCATTCAACTCCACCTGCCATATTTGTTGTTTGCTTGAGGACACTGATGAGCAGTGATATTTCTTCTATGAATCTGTGTGGATCAGAACAGTTCATGATTGAAAATACTGACCAGATTCTATGACGAAACATAGAATATGGTCATCCAACTGGGTCCTTCCCTATATTATATACCAGTAAAAGCAATGAAGACATATATATATATATATATATATAGAGAGAGAGAGAGAGAGAGAGAGAGAGAGAGTTTGGAGCAAGGCTGCAGCAGTACAACACCATGGGTTGGATGCATGATATATTTTCTGTAGATGATTCAGTGAGGTTCCCTATGGAAGGTGTCTCCATTTGATTTTTCAGAAATATTTTCCAACCCTTCCTACACCAAAGGTCACCACATTCATCAAGGTTCACTGAGCTTTTGTGAAGCATTTTCAGGAGTATCTGTCATGGTGGGAAATCCACTTCAGCACACCCAAGTGCATGTACCTAGCTCTGGATCAACACAAAGTCCATCTCCATCTGAGTAGATTTGCAGATAAGATTTTCCTATAGTCTCCTGTGGTTAAAGGAGGCCTTAGCACATAATTGTGCTTTCGGTCTTATGGTTGGCCCAATGAATACTATTTAGGGGCATGATAATTGTCAGTGTGCAGCATTAGTAATCCTCAACAATGGGAAGGGTTTACCAGCCTTATATGAGAAAATAACACCAGTAAGCATTTGCATTGTATGCAGAGTGCAACCTACATAGCTGTCAGGGAGAATGCTGCTGTGTAAACACTGTCCCATTGTGACCCAGCAGTGACAGAGAAGCTCAGGTTGTCTGGGAGAAAAATGTACTTGGGGCTGGTGATAGCGATGAGAAAGCTAATATTTGTTCTGGTATGCTTTGAGTTTTCAAGGTCTTATAGTTTGAAATAAAAGTCTTCAAAATATGGGAATGAATTTACCCTTGGTTTTGTTTGTAATGTACTCATGGCATTTATACAATAACAGCAAGCTTTTCTTTGGCAACCAATCTCTTTGTCTTGGCACCCTATCTTGACATTATCCCAACTGAGAGTAGCAATGTTGCCAGTTCCTACATATTTTTATTTATTTATTTATCTTGATTCAAACTTTCATTCCCTTTAAAATCCTGGCTGTTGAAATCAGGTGACTGTCAACCTCACAATAGAGGCATTTTTCCAGGCAGAGCTACAAAAGGAGATGAAAGTAGAGAGAGACCCCAAACTTCAAATGGTGGGCTTTCATCAGTTCCCAGTGAAGTCTACAGTAGTGCTGTTCAGAGTATCAATATTTTTTTCCCAGTGTGCGAGGGACAAACACCATATATGTGGCCATTGCTCACAACAGTTTCTTTCTTCCCTGGAAACTCACTGTGGATAGCAGACAATGGTTTGGGATTAACATTGGTTGAAAGACTACCATTTTGAATAGCACTGCTGTACAGAATGGCATTTCTCAAGTATCTGTATGAACACAGTTTCCATTTATCTCATATTATGATAAGGATTAGCTTGTTATTGCATCCTTTCATATTCTCTCAATAACCTCAGTAGCTACAAGTAGTCTTGCTGGAGAATAATTTAGCATTCCAAATATAGTATAGAAACAAAGATATAATATGCCGGGAATATGAATCTTAATGGCACCAGAAATGCTATATAGTGTTGTCATTGTTGTGTGCCTTCATAATTTCCAACTTATGGTGACCCTCTCACAGGGTTTTCTGGGGCTGAGATTGTGTGACCCATCCGAGGTCACCCAGTAGGTTTCTAATGGCCAAGCAGTGAATCACAAGGCCATCAAGATGATGATGCTCTGCAAGACCCAGCAGTCTAACTAGCACAGCTAATGTTGAAATAAGCTGGGAGCTTCAATACAACAACATGTGAAGAGCCACATGATCCCCATCTCTGTTTTAGATCACAGTAGATTCTTGATTATTATCACTGAAATGAATTCCAAGGTCTGTTGGTTCTGGTAAGTATAGATTTACTGAAACCTAGCTAATGCAATTTGAAATTGGTAGTGCCCCTAATGACTAAAGCAACAGCTAGGAAGGCTCAGCGTCTATCAGCCTTAACTGATTGTCCAAATATGGATGAAATGTTAAAGGAAACAATTAGAAATCTTAGGAGATCTAGCTCTTCCTTCTTTCACTTGGCTGTAGAAGAGGAAGGTGTTTTTTTTAATTGACCCATAGTACTCTTTAAGACACGCAGCTCATCCAGAATTATAATTTCACATATCTTCCTTGTTAGTTATGTTCACCAGGATAAAATAACAATCTATTTTCATAAGTGAATAATGAATAGATCTTTTTGTGTTTCGTGCAGCTTACTTAATTTATAAGAACAAAACCTGTGTTCATAGTTGGCAAATGGAACCTTTCCAATCCATTCATAATGTTCAAAAGTGTCTTGTACTGTTGGAGCCCAATGTAACCTTTTTGCACTTCTAGCCCTTCAAAAATGCCGGAAAAGCAAAAGGAATAAATCATTTTTCTTTTTTTTAAAAAAAATCAAGAATATTCTGCTAAAAATGATTAGATAAAGATCATTCTATTTTGAGATTTTGCAATAAATATTGACAAATTTTAAACAATCCTGTTTTGCATGTAAACAACAGCAGACATATAATTATCTGTACAAGTAATTTCAAATTCTGGTTTGTTAAAAAAAAGTAAACATTGCAAAAACAAAATGCCATCATATTCAGAGAAAAGGAAGTATTATATAAAAGGATGACTGCTATACACTTTAAAATCATTTAAAGAATCTTTTGGTTTGCTTTAAAATGTTATTTTACAGCTACTGAAAGAAATGGTTATAGAATTATGAATCAAGGGCCAGAGCCAAAAGATGTAAGTACAAAAGGCCATGCTCTGAATCTCATCAGTGTTGTGCATTGTTTTGAGTCTTACAGATTTCAGTAAAAGTTAAGAACCTGTGAAACTTTAAAGCTGATATTTGGCCGAATTATGCCCAGATCTTTTTCAGACATATAACATACTGTTTCTGGGTATCTGATATCTGCAAAATGCTATCCGAAACCAGCACACATCTTCTCAGTAGTTTGCATGGCAAACTGGTGCTGAGGCAGAGCCAGTGCAAGTGGAAGAATCTATAGAATGGATGAGTATATATACTTTCACTCCACATGGATCCTCTTTCCCCACCCCTCTACAATATTGGTTCTTCACTTCCTAGTTTGCAATAAAACACCGTACTGTAAATACAGGAAGCTCCAAGTGAGATGTGTCCCTGTGTTAGTAATAAATTCAAAGGATGGGAACACAGGTTGTACCCTATTGTTTTTCATATGTTGGATTTTTAGACTACAGTAAATATTCCAGCATAAATTGTTAAAATGCCAGTTACATGCAGTTTTGCTGAAGGAACATAGTGCTTCAATATTTAACTCTCTTGGGATTATTAACAATGTAGTCAGTTAGGATTATCCCTTGCCCTTAACAAACAATTGGGGGGTGGGGATTGGAAATATAGTGTATAATAAATTTTGTCTGTTACTTTCAAATATATTAAAATCAAACCCCTGCCTCCTCAAAACAACAACAACAACAATATAAATGTGGCAAACAAATATGGTTCATTAAAAAAAGATGATGAAGATGGGATTCATACCCCAATGATAATTAAGAAACTTGAAATGCAAGGATCAGAAACACTTTCCTAGGTGCTGCCACTGACAAGTCCTTTTCCAAGCAGTTCCTTGTACATTTTCATCCGAATCGCTGGACTTGCTAAAAGCACCTTTATCTTATTCAGTTTGGACAAAGGAGTCGACAATTCTCTGTGCAAAGCTTCTTGGAGTACATTGGCTTCATGGCTCTTCCCTAGAGGGAGAAAAAAACATTACAATACATTTTTGCATGTAATTAATTGTTCCTTAGAATGTAATGGGACTCTATTATCGACAGAAATGATGTGTCATCTTTTTACCCATATGCTTTTTTAAAATATAAAATGTAACATTTAGCCAAAAATATCATTTGTGTGTGTGCAAATGTTACTTAAAATGAAGCATAATGATATGATGATATTCATGAACAATTCTTATTCACTAACATATTGGGTGACAGTAACAGTTGTGACACTTCACAACACTATTTTTTTTCTTCAGTGCAAAAGAATGTCTTCTTTTGAAATTCACTTCAAGTAAAGAGTTGTTTGGTTCTGCAAAACAGAATGGCATTGTTTTCAGATTTGGCTAACCCATCCTCCTTGGCCACTTGTTTTGCATCCACAGGGCACAGAGAGACCACAATGGGGAATTTTAAAATTTTTTTGTAGTGACGAATAAAACAAAGCTGACACTTTCTTGGTCTGATCTCTCTCTATCCTTCTTGCCTGTTTCTTTGTCTGGCCTTCTTTTCCAGCATTCAATAGTATGTTTATTCTCAGCAGCATGGACATCTGGATCATGAAGCTCTGTAACTGGCACTGCCTAGTTCAAAAGAGAGGCCTGCTAAACGACAATAACCATCACATCCCGTTAGTTTAGCAGAGCTGACCCAGGGAGCAGTCACAGATATGGTGATAAAATCAATCCTCCTTTGCCTTCATTTGCTATTGTCATTCTCATTTTCGATGTTATTGCCAAGGGCTGGCTCCTCATTCTTCACTGCGGTTCCACAATCAATCTGTCTGTTTTTGTTTTGCGTTTCTTCGAGATACTGCTGCACAGCCTTGAGAACTGCATTCTCCACCAGTCTTTTGCTGAGGCTCAGCAATTCTGCATCATCTGGCTCTGCCCCTCTTTTCTCACCTACACACCACAACAGACAAAAATCAGTCAACCAGTGTAGGGCAAGAGGAGATGGCATGCAACATGTAGCTACTGGGAATAACGTCTCATTCCCACCCAGTCTGGAAATGCAGGGTCACCTGAAGCCATTTCAATATACCTGTTTACTTTAGCTGTAGCAACCCCTCTGAAAGGAAGCAGGATGGGGCTCATTCAAACTGATTATCAGCTCCTTGGCTACAACTTGAAACAGATTCCTTTCCTTTGCCTTGGTCTCCTCTGATTATTAATGCTGGCATTTCTGTCGGCTTGTTTGTCCTGACCCTTCTCCCACATCCCACCCATGTCTCAGCATATCCTCTAACAATCATATTATTAGAGCATATAAAACTACAAATACCAGTGCTGTGAATGATCTAGGAGCAACTGACATTGTAACACTGTTGGAGCAAAGAGGGAGCAATGCTGATCAGAAACCCAGATGGGAGCTCCTTGTAAGAAGCAAAATAATACTCATACTACTTTTTAAAAGTCACAGTGCTTTACCAGTCTCAAACAGCAGCAAAATTGTTTACTAATCCTTGCTACTGTTCAAATATAAACTGTAATGGCAAGTTAAAATCCAACAAACACCCATTCTTCATTTGTTCATTCATTAATTACACATTTATCGAGTGCTTAAAAATCAACAAAATTCAAATAAAATAGAAATACACTCCTTTCTCTCCATTCACAGACTTGGGATCTGCGGTTTTTGTCCTTCGTGGATGTCAAGTGGAGAGGAACAAAACAGGGCATGCACCTGGCAGTGCACCCCTTATAACCAAAGGGGCTTGAAAATCAGCGAAATTTCCAATTTGAGGGGGCAGGGGTGTCTAGAACAGTGGCAGCGAACCTATGGCATGCGTGCCAGAGGTGGCAGTCAGAGCCCTTTCTGTGGGCATACGCTCTGTCACCACCACCCCCCCCCCCCGAGTTTACTAGAAAACCAGAGGAACATGGCACTTTGTGATAAGTAAATGGGTTTTGGGTTGCAGTTTGGGCACTCAATCTGTAAAAGGCTCGCCATCGCTGGTCTAGAATGAATCCCCCATGGATTGGGAGGGACGAGTGTACAATTAAAACATAAAAACAACTGGTTAAAAACCTTTTAACAACAAGCTAGCTCAAATGTCAAGGGTTTGTCCAAAAGAATCTTTGGCACTTTACAAAAAGCTCATGCTGCCAACTTCTTTCTTTCAGTTAGTCTCAAAGAAAGATCTCTCTACTTCCAAAGAATAATTTAACTTTTAGAAATACAAGTACAGTCCCAGATTGTGAAGAATTTATGCTGGTCGCTGGGGTGTTTGTGACACTTTTTTAAAAATGGTGGCAGTATCAAAAAAACTGTCCTAGATATCTAGGGCCCCCATTCCCACTGGTTTATAACGCGGATCAGGACGCAAATCATGGGTGCATCATTCCCAATTGAGCGTGCATTCGGCCCGCATTGCTCCGATATCGTTCCCATTGGAATTCGAATCTGACTCCAATGTGATCGAATTATCCTGAAAAAAACCAAATCAGTGTTTGATAAACCGGTTTAATTTAACAGCGCATTTTAAGTGGCATTCGAATGGGAACAACAAGGGTGTCTGATTCGGGAACTAGGGGATGGGAGGAGCAGTGCTCAAGGGGCTGGCCTGGGGTGTCACCCGCTTGTTCTCTTTCCTGCATTACCGGTGCCATTTTCCCCGTTTGCATAGCCTTTCCCCCGGTGGAGTGGGAAGCAGGGAAGACAAGAAGAGCCTAGGATGCAGAGGGATTTGGAGTGAATAGAGGCTCCTTCTCTCTTCCAGAGGGACTACGGGAAGACAGAAGAGCCTGGGACGCAAAGGGACTTGGGCTGAATAGAGGCTCCTTCTCTCTTTCCCAGAGGGACTATGGGAAGACAAGAAGAGCCTGAGATGCAAAGGGATTTGAGGGGAATAGAGGCTCCATTTTCCCTTTCCCAGGAAGTGCTTAGGTGCTTGATTGACAGCTGCTTAAAAAAAAAGGTTCTGGAAGGGCAATGGGAACGGGAAGCAAAATAACCCGCTTCAAATTACCACGAGGAAAATACCAATGGGAATGAAAACAGGGGTAAAAAACCTGGGTCTGTTTGGACCCATTTTTAATGGAAATGATGGGTCAGATTCAATTACGACTGAAAAAAAATCAGAGTCAGAATCGCAGCGATATACGTCGTGTTATATGCCCAGTGGGAATGGCCCCTAGGAGTTTGATTTAATGCACAGTTCCAAAATCTTGCTTTGCTGTTGTTGTGAACTAGAACACATAAATATTTACTATTAATCAAGGTGGTTTTCTTTCCACAGATATAATTTGGAGGGATGCATGTGACTTTCTTCTTTCCAAGATAATTGTTCTGGTTTATTTTTATTTCTTGAAATGAATTGTTTACTGGCTTAGTTTCATTTAGATGCCTATGTGTTACATTATGCATGAAGGTGCACAGAGGCAATTAGCTGTAAATAGAAATAATCAAAAGCTATACTACTGTTTTTGCATTCATTTGAACTTTAATTTCAAAAGTTTAATGTAAATATGCCCCTTATCACAAATGCACAGCTAAGCATATCACTCCCTTGAAAGTAAAAAAGATCTGACAGAAAGTTTGAAAATTATTCAGATGTTTTTCAGCAACTTGTGCGATGGTCACAGAAAAACTATTATGAATGAACAACATGTCTGCTTCAGGGAGACAACAGGTTCTACAACTTTGTCTAAGATCCAAATAAGAATGCCATTCCCGGGAGACTTTTGCAATGTCTTTGTCAGCTCTGCCTACTTCTGGGATGAGTGAAATTGTCACTTTGTGCAGACAATTTGGGATTTTCTAAAAGAGCAGCACATAGTTATCCTGATCACTGCTGCCTGTGTACTGCCAAGGAAACTGAGAATACATCTACACTGCAGAATTAATGCAGTCTGACAACACTTTAACTGCCATGGCTCTCCAGGATGAACAAGAGCCACTGGTGAGCACCCTTTGGGTTCAGCTGGTCAAACAAATACAGATCCACCTAACAATGACATTGTCTAGCATGCATTTTATGAGCTTGTTTACAAGAATATCATGGAGGACCTTGTCAAAGGCCTTACTGAAATCAAGATATGCTATATCTATAGCATTTCCATCATCTACTATGCTTGTAACTCTATCAAAAAATAGAGATAAGATTAACATGACTTGTTTTTGAAAAACCCATGTTGGCTTTTAGTGATCACGACATTCCTTTCTAAGTGCTTACAGACTGTCTGTTTCATGATCTGCTGTAGTTAAAATGTAGGCTAAATGTGCACTGCAGAAATAATCTGGTTTGACACCACTTTAGCTGCCACGGCTCAATGCTATGGAATTCTGAGATTTGTAGTTTTGTGAGATATTTAGCCTTCTCTGTCAGAGCGCTCTGGTGCCACAACAAACTACAGTTGCCAGAATTCCATAGCATTGAGCCAAGGAAGTTAAAGTGATGTTATTTATTTGTTCAGTGTGGATTCAGCCAGAATATAGTTATGACTTTCTTACTGAAAATAAATATCTCTGGTGTCTGTGCATTTTCACATATGCATATTTTGACTACAAGAAAGAAAAAAAACCCTATTCCTAAAGTGTGGTTCAGAACAGCCACAAATCTCCCCAAGGACTGACTTATGGTTGCCTGGTTAGAAAACCCAAACCAAAGCATAATCTCCAAAGTCTCTTTTAAGACAAAATCTTTAATATTAGCATTATTATTTGGCTCAAGAGAACATAACATAAAGACAAATGTTGCTTTGAAGACACTGTAAAAAGAGTAACTAAAATGTGACTGTGTTTTAAACCCAGTAATTAGCAATGCAAGCTTTTGTAACACAAATCCTGGCTTCTCATACAGTGGATTCAAAATTCCCAGGAAAAATCTGGTGTCTATTTGCGTTCAGCTGGGCCCAAGAAATGTTGCTCTTCCTGAAGAGCTGGGCTAAAATGAAATCTGTTGGTACTGTATGCACATGCTTTAGTTAATAGTCAAAATAATAAAGCGTGAAAATAAAAATGGCATGTTTTGCTGCACCAATCTTCTAAAGAAAATACTATGGCCTAAATCCAATATTGTGCATCCATCTGACTGCTAGCGTGACAGGACTTTTCTTTCTCCTCATTCCAGCCTTTGGTGCTTCCACTGCCTGAAAAGTGGAAGGTTTTCTGGTTTTGAGAACTCACTCTGCTGTCATCATTGATCCCCACAGTAAGTTTAAC
>NC_056522.1:96961289-96993163 GCF_019175285.1 Sceloporus undulatus
AATAATAATAATAATAATAATAATAATAATAATAATAATAATAATAATAAACAATGTAGATATAATTACATTTTTTTAAAAAATGAGAGTATTTGAGTTACAGGGACCTCAGTGGTCAACTCAATATCTGAACTGACTTTGGTGCCACTAATACCTTCATAAGCTGGTGTCTATATTTGGTAGAATAAAAGAATTCAATGTCTTACATATTTTTGTGTATTTCATGTACTGCATATTTTGTCATTAAAACTATCTAGGAAAAAGACACTAATTAGGGTGCCTCTAGAGTAGACCTAATGCAGTTTGACACCACTCTAACTGCCATAATTACATCCTACAGAATCCTGGGATTCATTGTTTCGTGAGATACCAGCACTATTTGGCAGAGAAGGCTAAAACAAATCCCTTGTAAAGCTACAAATCTCAAGATTCTATAGGATTTTATAGGATGTAGCTATAGCACTTAGTGCTGTCAAACTGCATTATTTCTACAGTGTAGATGCACACCTAGATCACAACAATCACTATTACTATTATTCTTATTGCAATAAGAATTACTATTACTACTCATAATGATGTGGATAATGATGATAACAATAGTTTTCTTCTTCTTTTTCTTCTTTGTAAATTCCAGGAATAGAAATTAGGAACCCATCAGCTCTCATAAATTGTCAGATCGCTGGCTCTCTTCATTCTCAAATGACTTTGGTCCTCATGTAACAAAACACTGGATATTTCCATAAGGATGAATTTATATGACTAACATACACAAATATAGTATTTGCATTTTCTTAATACAGCCCAATAAGCTGCCAATGTCAGAACAAGGCCATTCAAGGGAAATTCTGAATTATTTTTTTATATTGTGCATTTTTATGAGGAGAAAATAATTGTGCATACATGTTACAAGGACCTATTGGATTATTTTGAAGCTCCAAGCTATAGCAGATACATGATGCAAAAACTGTCTGCAGGATTTGCCCCTGCTGGTGCCCCTGCCTTTTAGATGTGCATTAACTGCTGCAGAGACCTACAATATATTGGAGAGAGGCAGAAGAGCTGGCGGGATTCTGCTGGGTAGAGGCTGACATGACAGATGCTGCTCCAAGGGGGGAAAGGAAGAGAAGGCAAGATTGTGCTGAACCTGGAATCAGCTCGAAGCTAAGAGAGTCAGCTGAGGTTTTTCTTTTCTTTTTTGTAGCACAGTGGAGGGAAATTTAATCTTTGGGGGAAATGTTGTGGTAGCTCATGTGAAACTGATTTGGGACTTGGTGGGATGTGAATATTTTTGGAAAAAAATAAAATGAAGGGAGATTTGATGTTCAATTTGATAGATCTGATGTCTGTGGCTCACATCCCATCACGGCTCTCTCTCTCTGGGGTGTTTTTTTCTTTTTCTTTTTCTTTTTCATTTATAGTCTTGAACAAGCTGCATTCATTTCTCATCTATATATTCTGTAAAACTGGAGCTAGGTTTCAGTAACTAACGTAGCAGACAATGAGTTGTTTTGATGACTACAAATCAAACTATCTCTCCCTGGAATACATTTTGTGGCTCTGGGCAAGTTTCTTGTACATGTTGTCCAGTAACCTTTTTTTCATAACGGCCATATGGCCCTGAGAGACTTACAAGTAGGTTAGGAGGGTAAGAGTGTTTTCCTTGTGCTTAATAATAATAATAGGTTTTGCTTGCCCATCAGTCTCCATTCTTTCTTTCCTTGGGAAACTCCATCAGGAGCATACTTCTCAAAGTGTGCAGGGGCTTATTCTGCACAAAAGGTAATGTGTTTTCTCCATGTGGAGAAAACTCACATGGATTTCTGCTCAGAAGAATTCCTGGGCTCACTTTGGAATGTAAGACTATGGGGAGAATACTGTACAAAAATACTTATATGCATCCCATAGCAGAGAAAAAACTCCAGAAAGAGTTTGTTCTTGCATGTAGCAATGGGTACTGTGGTGTGCTGGGAATGGCTCAGTGCATGAGTATGACTGTTAGCCATTTCCACTATATGGACAGACCATCTATCACAGCCTTAGGGATAAACATTTCAAGAAAGTAGAATCATTATTATAATAATGTTATGTACTGGATTAAATCTAGCAGCAGAAGTCAGGTGGTTTAGAGTCATGATCACACGCTTGCACTACTGCTTCATCATGTTCTTCTCACCCCCACATCAAGTCAATCATCTTCCAGTATATTCCCTTAACAGCTCTCAAAATGTTTAGTATGGGTAAATTTCAATAATTCTATAAAGGATTTTTAAAAATGCATCGTTATCTCACCCTAAAACACTGCTGGATTTGCTTCCATAATGTTGCTGTGCATCTCTTTCTCTGAAAAAGAAATGCCATGCTTAAATTCAATTCCACAAACCTGGAAAACCACATCTTGTAAAATAAAGTCTAGAAGTCTGATTGATGGTGTCTTGAACCATAATGATGTTCTTCTTTCATAATTAAAAAAAAAAGGGGGGGGGACCCCCAATGGTTTGATGATGAGGTGGGACCAAAATTTTCTTCCTCTTTAGGGACATGCAACTTATAACTAAGGGTGAGATCTAATTGTGCAAAACAGATTCCCACTCCTCTTCAACACATCTGCACTGGAGGTTGGAGAACCTCTGAAGCAGCTGTGGGGGACATGCAAAAGGATGAAGGAGAAAGAGAGGAAGGAGAGATTTTTTTTTCCTGGGACACAAGATTGAGTCCCATGCTAATAGTCAAACCTTTCCAGTGAATTGAAACACCTTTGTTTTTCACTAAGCTTGGCACTTGCGCTAGTTACAATCCAATTAAAGTACAGTAAGCCCTCCACATTAGCGGGGGTTAGGGAAACAAGACCACCCGTGAATGTGGAAAAACTACAAATAACCCCCCCCCAAATGTGGAATCCAGTTAAAGGGACAGGCAGGCAGTTGAAGAGGAGCAGGCACACATGGGCTTCTCTTCTTCACCTGCCCTCTCATCTCTTTAATTGGCTCCCCATCCCTTTCCCAGTGGCATAGCAGGCTTCCCCATGCAGCTATTCAACAGGGAAAAGGGGGAGAAGGATTGATCCTCCCCTGCCTTTCCCACTGGGATAGCAGGCTTCTGATCGAAGCAAAGGACACTCCTCAGTCCTGAATGGGAATGGCTTGGTGCCAGGCGATGGAATGGAGCCATTTTGAGGACACTTTGAGGTGCAGTAAAATGTGTTTTTTCTCAGACTCATGCGACCCTGAGTGGCCCCTTCCCATGTCCATAACGGGGGCAGGGGGAATGAGTCTGATAAGATTCCTAGATAGCTTAGGACTCAGGTACTTAAATGTGTACTTGATGCATTAATGAGCTACCCAGGATTTAAGATGAGCTGGGAAATTTTTATTATCTGTGCCCAGGTGTAATGTGGCCGATAAGAATGACAAATGTGGCAGGGCCTTCTTGTCAGTTACTTTTCATTTATGGAACATTCTTCTATTAGAGATAGGGATGCCATATCCCGGCTGCGCCCGTAATTGTTTTGGGGGTACTGGCCTGGTCCTGGTCCGGTTCACTCTATAATCCCGGGTTTGGGCCCGGGCCAGCAGCCATTGCCACGGCCACTAATGCGCGCAACCGGCCGAGCCACCAATCTCCTCCTCCCCCCCCACCGCTGCCTCCTGGGCGCAGCTGCACAGCCCTCCACCTCCTCCTCTGTCTCCTCCGCACGGCCACGCCACCCACCTCCTCCTCCAACGCCTGCTCTGTGCCATGCGCGGCCCACAGCAGTTGCTGGGGGCAATGCCTGGTTGTGCGTGTGCGCGTGCATGCACTTATAGGGAACACTTGTCCCCTTGAGGCTGGCTGGCCAATGCCAGAGCAGCTGGGGTGGAGCTGTTTCCAGCCCCACTCTGCCATTGGCCAGCTTCAAGGATGAGGTGGAACTTTGGAGGAGGAAGAGGAGGAGTGAGACTCTGGGCCAGCCAAGGGGAGGGAAAAGTGCCCTTTCTTGGCGCATGGCAAGGAGGAGGGGGAAACAGGAGGAGGAGGAAGAAGAAGAGGATGAGGTGGGTGCCCATTTTCAAAGGTCCCCCCCCCAAAGTGCGCTTTCTGTGTGTTTTGGGTGCTTTTAATGCTAACAGGTCTGCCTTGTTTTAACAATAGCCATGTTAAGTAAAGCTATGTGAAATGCCCAAATGTGCTGTTGTGTGTGTTTTGGAATGGAGGGGGGTGGTTTGGCCAGAAAGGGAAGTACATTTCTGCCGTCTGTCTAGGAATAATGCCAAAATGTCCTCCATTTTGATCATGCCTAAGAAACATGCATTTATATTAACATTTTTTAAAAATCATCAAATTTTTTCGTGTGTCCTCCTTTTTTAAAAAAATGTGTCCTACATTTGAAAATGTTGTCCTACATTTGTCCCGGTTGGGAGGTCCTGACTTAAGGCAACCCTAGTTAGAGATCAATTTGTCCCCCAAGCTTTTGTTTCTCAGATGCCCATTAAAAGCATAATTACAGGAACAAGATATCATAGAATAATGTGATTAATTTCGTTTTGCCTATTATTTTTATTGTTTTTCTATGTGTTTCTGTGTAATATTGTTGAGAAGCTAATAGCATGCAAACTAAAAAAAACTAAGCCCAGTGATAGATGGTAGCCTATATCTGCCACATTTAAATTTTGTTTAAAGTGCTACACAAGCACCTTCGTACTTGGTTGGTAAAATGCTAGTCCTCAATGACACAAGTATGGAATGATAAGTTGCATTGTTCATCATTAAAGATATTATGGGCTAGGGATGAAAATAATATTTTTCATTACAGTCATCTCTCTGTTTCCATGGATTCTTTATCCACGGATTCAAGCATTTATGGCTTAAAAATACTTGTTTTCTCCTGAAGCAGACAGAAAACTTGTAATTATTCATCTTCATATGTAAGGACGAAATAGCTGAGAATTTGCTCCTCTATCACAGGCATTTTATTCACACTTCTATACAGTATCAAAATTGATATATTACTAGGAGTAAAGACAAGGCACCAGAGTCACATATCTCCAAGTGGATCCTGCCTAGCCTATATTAGAAAAGTGTTAGTGATCAGTTTAGAAATCAGCAGAAAATAGATAGATTTTGATACTGTGGAGTATCCAGTCTTACTGAATTGCTTACAATAGTAAGTAAACATGCAATTTTTTTTACTAGCTTTGGATTTGTCTAATTCAGCTATTTATTGTTGTAACCTGCCTAGATTCCTTGTGATTGGGTGGGCTATAAATAAATAATTTATTATTATTATTATTATTATTATTATTATTATTATTATTATTATTATTATTTATCTTAGCAGGCCCCAAAAGTGGATCTGGATCTGTTCTGTTGAGCATTTGGGAACAGCCTTGGGAAGCAACACACATTTATTTTACCAGTGCTGGATTCAGCCTAACATCTTGAATCCTGAGTAACTGCAATAGTGCCTTGCTTTATGTTCCTCATCCAATAAGAATGGCTAAGGAGATCTTACAAAAGGTAACTTTATTTAGGGTATTTGTTTCTTTTATCCATGACAGTCTAGTTGAGGAAATGTTTTCTTTGGCTTTTCTGAGAACACTGAGGCAAAGATAGCTAACTATTTGCTGAACTTCCCAAACATACTAATTACAATACGTAACCTTTAGGCATTTAGAAATGTGTGTAAGGCCTTCCTGATACATCAGGTCCTTAATGTTGTGCCTGAGATAATCTACTGTTTGTATTTTACATGATTCCCATTCATTGCCTGTTTATGGATAAAGCATATGATTATATATCAAACTAATTTGCCCTTTTCTGTTTTATCTATAGAATGATTCCACTGCTTTGTAAGGGTAATCTAGTCACAAAAACTCAAGGGCCTGGATTTTTACTCAGAAAAAGGTTGTTGCACTGGGAACTCACACTGTACTCTGTGGCCACCTAATTGGATCCTACATCAGCAGGACAAACCCTTTTATCAAAACAGATGGTCAACCCTGTCAGAGCTGTTACCAAATAACACCTGCTTGGAAAAAGCACTTAAAAATGCATTTGAGTTAATATCCTGGTACCCCGGGATACGAATGCGCCGCGTTACGAAATTCCGGGTTACGAAAAAATCCATTAAAAAAAAAACTGTTCCGGGTTACGAAGGTTATTTCGGGTTACGAAAAAAAAATTTGGTGCTTTTCGGCGCTTTTTCGCACCAAATCGCGGCTTTCGCTATTAGCGCCTATGGGGCTTCGGCTTGCGAATGCTTTTCGGGTTACGAATGGCGCCGCGGAACGAATTAATTTCGTAACCCGGGGGAGCCCTGTATACTATAATTCCCAGTGTAATATGTGAAATGTAGGTCATTATTCTTAGTAGACCAAATAGGCAGCACACACACTGGTGGACAGACAAAGAAATTGAGCCATGCAAACGACGCAACACCACTGTCTGACCAACTCCCAGCTGATCGCACTTGGACCGGCGTAATGTTAAAGACACACCATGTTTCAAAAAGGAAATGTGAGAAGCACACAGTGCCCTTCCTGACATATCGCTCTTGGACCCAGCCACCAGCTCCCCCAACCTGAATGCAAAACAATTTGCATTCGAAACTCTAAAAGTCTGTGATGATCCATGTTCATTTCTTCTCTGGATAGGCTATTCTTTTGTAAGCCAACTGCAATTCACTGGGGTCCTTTTCAGATGATAAAATATTAATGCATTTATGCACTAAAAACATCTGTGCTAACTGGAATCAAATGTTGGTAGTATTTTATACTACTCCTGCTTAATGCTAGAGGTTCTGGACAAAAAAAATGCTACTCATTAGGACTTTTCCTTTTTAAGAAAGGAAAGTTGTGCAGTCCAATGTTTTAGAGCAGGAATATATAGCATATAAGAACCTATAAGAAAAAGAAAAGATTTGTGAAGCTCCCATATATTAGGTCCAACAGGGTAGTTTTTCAGCTACTAAAGCAAGAAGCAGGAGATTATGTGCCCAGCAGATGTTGTTGGAGTTCAAGACCCAGTGACTTTATCCAGTATTGCTGATGGAGAAGACAGCTGGAAATTGCAGTCTAACAATATCTGAATGGCCATAATTTCTACTCATTTCTAAAGAGTAAAATGAAACCTCTATAAATATTTCAGAAAACAGCAAAGTCATATGAACTATACAATTTGTCCTCAATGATGTTACAAGCAGCAAGGAAGAGGTGCCCATGACATAAATAGACCTTCAAATCCACACAATTCCCATAGTAGTAAATGCTGGGTGTTTCTAATCTAGAGTGATAGCCGTTTTTCTCTGTGAAAGTAAAAACAGTCAAGAATCCTCTAGCACTATAGAGACATAATAAATAAAATAATAATAAAATTTTTATTTTTATACCGCCCTTCCAAAGATCAGGGCGGTTAACAACAAGATAAAATCAATACAATACACAGAACAACAATCACATACATCAAAAATTATATACAAATACAATAAAAACAGAATAAAATCCCCGTTAGCCAATCTTCTTGCCAATAAAGAGGAAGGGAGACCTATTAGGACTTTAATCGGGGAATGCAGCATGGAATAGGAAGGTTTTTAAATCCCTTCTAAATTGAGCCAGGGAGGTGGCCGAGCGGAGCTCTGTGGGCAGCGTGTTCCAAAGGGCCGGGGCGGCGATGGTATATGTCTTCCTCGTAGTGGAGGTAAGCCTAGCCCCTGGAACCCTAAGTAGTTGCTGCCCAGAAGTTCTGAGGGTGCGGGACGGAATATACGGGGAGAGGCGGTCCTTCAGGTATCCTGGGCCCAAGCCATGTAGGGCTTTATAGGTAATTACCAACACCTTATATTGTGCCCGGAAGCGAATAGGCAGCCAATGCAGGTCTTTTAGCACTGGTGTAATATGGCTGGCCCTGGAAGTACCAGTGATCAGCCTGGCTGCCATATTCTGTACCATTTGTAGCTTCCGGGTTTGATATAAGGGTTGCCCCATGTAGAGTGCGTTGCAGAAATCCAATCTCGAGTTTACCAGAGCGTGTACCACAGTTTCAAGGTCCCTCTGGGCCAGGTATGGGCGCAGCTGGCGAATAAGCCGAAGCTGATAACAGGTGTTCTTGACCGTCACATTCACCTGAGCAGTCAGGTGAAGCGACGAGTCAAGAAGCACCCCCAAACTGCGCACGGAGTCCTTCACAGGAAGCGTGATCCCGTTCAGGATAGGTGGAACCACCGCCATTCCTGGACCAGGGGAACCTATCACAAGTACCTCCGTTTTCTCTGGATTCAGTCTAAGTCGGTTTTCCCTCATCCAGCCCATTACTGACTCCAGGCACGCCACAAGAGGAGAGACACCATCCTTGGTCACTGCATCAGTCGGAGACATAGAGAAGATTATTTGGGTGTCATCAGCGTACTGATAACCCCGCGCCCCATGTCTCCGGATGATCTCTCCCAGCGGTTTCATGTAAATGTTAAATAGCATGGGAGACAGAATGGCTCCTTGAGGGACCCCAGTTTAACCACTGGAGCGCAGTGCCCCCGATTCCCACCTCTGCCAGGCGCCCCAGAAGGATACCATGGTCTATGGTATCGAAAGCCGCTGAGATGTCCAAGAGCACCAACAGGGACACGCTTCCCCTGTCGATGCCCAGACGGAGATCATCGACCAAGGCGACCATGGCCGTCTCAACCCCATAACCCGCCCGAAAGCCAGTTTGAAATGGGTCCAGATAATCCGTTTCATCCAAGACCGACTGAAGCTGGATTGCAACCGCCCTCTCGATCACCTTCCCCAGAAATGGCAGCAGCAAAACTGGCCGATAATTATTATGTACCAGGGGGTCGAGGGAGGGCTTTTTTAGTAAAGGTTTTACAATGGCCAATTTTAGATCAGATGGAAATTGCCCTTCCCTCAAGGATGTATTAATGATCCGGCGTAACAATAAAGTTACTGCCGGTCCCCCCTGAGCCGCTAGCCATGAGGGGCAGGGATCAAGAGAGCAGGTTGTCTTCCAAACATTTCCGAGGATCTTGTCCACATCATCGGTACTTACCAACTCAAACCGATCCAGTTTAATGGAGTCCACGGAGGCTCTGGACGCCTCTACCCTAGGTTCTGCTCGAATGTCGGCGTTAAGACCTGCGCTTATCCGAGAGGTTTTATCCGCGAAGAAGTTATTAAATTGGTCGCAGCAGGCCTTAGAAGGTTCAAGGATCTGGTTCGGGGCGGGAGGGAGCTGAGTCAGCTCCCTGACCACCCTGAACAACTCTGCTGGACGCGACTCCGCGGACGCGACACGAGCACCATAGAACGAGTTCTTAGCTGCTCGTATCGCCTCTCCGTAGTCCTCTAACAGTTGGTCTAGGAGAGCCTTGTCGTATAAGCGAAGGTGTTTCCGCCAACGGCACTCTAGCCGTCGCAGTTCCCGCTTCCTTGCCCGGAGATCTTCCGTGTACCAGGGCTTACGCTTGGAGGCGGGTCTGAGAGGGCGCTTGGGAGAGATACTGTGTATAGCCCTAGAGAGACCGGTATTCCAGATACCAGCCAGGGCATCAACAGAGTCGCCGTCACTTCCAACCATGTATCCCTCTAGGGCTTCCTGGAACCTTTTGGGTTCCATCAGCCTTCGAGGGTGGACCATTCTAATAGGTCCGTCACCCCCGGGGGGGATCTGGGTAGAGACCTTGATTTTTGCCTCCACCAGGAAATGATCCGTCCATGACAGGGGGGAAATATTAGTTATTTCCGCCCATGGATTTTCCGCATCCGAACAGAAGACCAAATCAAGGGTATTACTCGCAGAATGCGTAGGACCCACAATCAGCTGGGACAGGCCCATGGCCGCCATGGTATCCATGAATTCCCGAGCCGCACCGGATGGAACGTAACTGGCCGTGAGGGAGATGTTGAAGTCGCCCAGGACAAGTAGCCTGGGCGTCTCCAGCATCAGCTCAGCGACCAGCTGTGTCAGCTCGTTAAGGTAGTCCGTTAGCGCACGGGCTGGCCGATACACCAACAGAATCCCTAGACTGTCCCTCGCCTTTAGGGTCAGGTAAATACACTCAATATAGGACGTCTGTCGGATGTGGTTCCTGGTAAGGGACAAGGTGTTCCTATGTATCAAGGCCACACACCCCCCCCACCCACCTAACCTGGGCTGGTCCTTCACCGAGAGAACCCAGCAGGCAGGGCCTGAGCCCACACAGCGTCTCCTTCAGGCCCAAGCCAGGTCTCGGTAATGCAAGCCAGATCGCAGTTATAATCCTCCAACAAATCATGGAGGATGTGGGACTTGTTGTTAATCAATCTGGCATTGCACAGGAGCAGCGACAGGGTTTGTGGCACGGTTGGAATGACCCTCAGGTCCCTTAGGTTGGGAGGGGGACAGGAAGGGGAGATAGATATGAAGCATCGATCTCGCCTTCCCCTGGAACGCAAGTCCCTTCTCCCACCGCCATACCTCCCCCTGCCCCACACTACCTCAATGGGAGCTCCGCTTGTAACGATGTTATCCCCCCCTCCCCAGCCCATGCATCCCCCGCATCCATAACCTCCCCTCACCCTTCTCCAGCAATTGGAAGAGCAGAGGTTAGCCATCCTCTGCTCTAAGGCTAACATTTACACAGCCTCCCTAAGTCCTGTGAGAGCTGCGCAGCTGCGCGGTGGTAGCGCTGCGGAGTCTCTCCAGTCCGTGGGCGGCTCCCCTGGGGCAGTGCGCAGATGCGCACCTCCGACACCCCGGGAGGAAGCCGCCCGGCAGAACGCGGCTCTGGCAGCGGTGGTCCAGTAGGGAAGGAGGCAGAGGGGGCGTGGCAGGAAGGCCCGGTCTCCCGGCTTTTATGCACACCGCTCCCACCAGTGTGTCTCTTCCTTGCCTTCCCCCCAGGTGTCCCTTAAAGTGCCCATTCTCCGGCTGCCGCAAAAACGCCGAGGCCAGATAAACAGAGTCCTGCAGCAGTCCCCTTTCCAGTCCGTGGGCGGCTCCCCTGGGGCGGTGCGCAGATGCACACCTCCGACACCCCGGGAGGAAGCCGCCCGGCAGAACGCGGCTCTGGCAGCGGTGGTCCGGTGGGGAGGGAGGCAGAGGGGGCATAAATGTTAATGAGCAACTGGTCAACATTTCCAACTGAAGAAAAAGTTCATTTTTTGTAAGACACTGTAATTAGAAAGCTGCAGAAACTACAACAACTTTCCAGAAAGAAGCATGCTTTTCATGTAACAACTGAAAACAGTAAGCCTGGTATAAATAGTGAACTGAAAATCATGGTCTTCATAGGGCATATGAAATATTCTTCCATTTGTAAAAAAAATGGAAATCATCCACATGTTCCTAGATGATGCAGCAGAAACCAAAGAAAACAGGATTCTACCCACAAAATGGCCAACCAGTTGCCTATGGGACATTCACAAGCAAAATAGGAATGCAATAACACCCATCAGATTGTGTTCCCCAGCAAATGGTATATAAAAGCATACTACCTTCAAACATCAAGGTATCCAGAACAACACCAAGAACAGCTCAGATCCCCAGATATGTGAAAGTGAGATTTCCTTTGTCCCTGTGCACCTCACTTTATACTCTCCCTCAGGGGAGAAAGAACATGGAACACCTAAGCATTCATTCAGGACAAGGGATGCTTGTATTCTATTGAAAGATAGGACAAACAATTCAATATTGTTCAGACTTTCCTTCGCATCACAGTTATCACAGACTGGTGATAACTGTTTGGATTTTCTGAACTGATTAGGGTTATGTACAAACTTAGATTTACAACTGAAAAGGGTTGTGCTGCCCCATAAATAGCGAGAGTGAAAGGGTTTGCATAATTAATGAGGAGTATAAGATGAAAATAAATATCAATACAGTAATAATTAGCTTTGATGTTTACAGTATATAAGTAGTGTGTTAAAACTATAATGTCATAAAAATTGTGGCCATGCTTATCAGTCCTAGCACAATCATTTGAGGCCATGGCTTCCTAATTAGAAATGGCAGAGATTCATCAGTTTTGTTCTTAGCCTAGCCTTTTAATGAACAAATCTGTGCATGTCTACTGAAAGTTAACCCCTGCTGAGTGTATCAGGAATTATTCTCAGGAAATTTGTATAAAGCTGCAACCTTATATTTTCTTTAATTGCCCTGATATGTGTGCCAATATCCCCCCCCCCCAAGTTATTAGCGTTTCATTGAAAGTACCAGCTGTCTCTTATTGAGACTGTCTCAAGATAGTCTTACAACTACCTTGTTCTCCATGCCTGTTGAAAAATTTTGTCTTTCTGCCAGAGGCATTTGCTGCTTCTTAGATATATGAAGATCATGTGCTTTGGGTTCACTAAACTTGATGACTATATATCATACACTAGCCATGTTGTTTTCCGACCTATTTTTTCCCCATTGCTGCCTGGGTCTATCTTTTGTTGGCCCTTTGCATATGGCTCTGGTGGACAACAGATTCCATTTTAACTGTTTGCTTCTTATGGGGTCCAGGCCAAAGAACAAACCAGTATTTCCCCATCTAGTTCTGTCAGGTTTTTCTCCTATTTAGCAAGCCTTTTTGACTTTCTGTTCTGTCTTTTTCTTGGTTCTCAAGAACCAGTTCAAGATAATGTCTGGCTAAATGTTCTAATTCACTATTTAATTAACTTGCTGCAAACCCAATGGGTGACCTTGGGCAAGTCATATGCTCTTAGCCTCAGGGGGAGGCAATGGCAAACCTCTTCTTAACAAATCTTGCCAAGAAAACCCCATGACAGGTTCTCTGTAAGCTGGAAATGACTTGAAAGCACACAACAACAACAACAATCAAGCCTCCAACTAGCCAGCCATCTTTAGCTCTGTGGCTTTACCATTTTGAGCCTAAATGTAGTCCAGATACAGACAGATTTTAAAATAGCCTAATTCTATAAAATTGTTCTTCCATTTCAGCTTCTGAAAGGAGGAAAAAACACTTTGGCTTTATGAATATAATTGATTTTCCAGTGCTAGATATAGAAACATTTTACTGTCACACTTCTGTTCCTCTGTAAAAGAGGATCATATTAATGATCATATGGTCAGAGGAACAAAGTCAAACATTTCTTACTGTGGTTCTCCTTAATAGTCTAAGAATGGAAAGAACACAAATTCTATAGAGGTACTTCGATTTTACATACTGGCTTCCTGTCGTGCATTCTTCCTATTTCAACATCATTGTTTAATCTCACAGACAGCTTTTCATACCTTTTTATATAGCAAGATGCAAAGGAAGGGAGGGTTTGTTCCTATACAGTAGTGTGTGGAACACAGAATTGCAATGGGCTACTTTGCAGATAAGGCAATCTGAAGCCATTGACACTTCTGCTTCAAACACCTATTAAAACAGGGGTTCTTAACCTGTGCTCCACAGACTACCATGGGGTTTTGGGATAGATTTCAGGGGGGTCCATAAACTTAGATTGAATTTTTTTTACCAACTTCTCTAACTGAAATTTAGTACAGTACTTCCTTCACATATGAATGTAGTCAACAAATTAGAGTATTATTTTTAGCACCTGTGACTTTGTCACCAATGGGAATCACAGGGATTTTCATATGACATTACATTAATATTCCCTATCTACAATTGTTTGTGGGTCAATACAGAGATACTTGGGGAAGCCTGGGAGTTCTGATGGGCATGTGAGGAACTGATGTAGTTTTGGCATGATTTGGAGACAACCCAAACACTTCACTTTTTTTGAGCTCTGGGAGACTGACAAGGGATTCTGAGGGCCCCAAAAGTAGGCTGAGGGGCTGTCTGTGGCTCTTGGGATATTCCCCACCTCTGACATCCTCTCCTTTCTTTTTCAGCTTCCTATATCCCTCTACAAGTATGAAAGAGCCCACTAACCTCCCAGACAAGATTTGTTGGAGAGGCTTGCAAGACTTAAGCGGAATAAGGAGTCCATTTTAATAATGGATGGGGCTGTTCTGTCAGGAGATGCAGTTGCCATTTTACCCTCAGTTATACCCTTAGTTTTTCTCTATAGGTTTCGTGTCAGTTCTAACTCTATTCAAGGTCCTGGTCTGAACATGGATATCATGTAAACAAGTAGTGTTAGAATGTGAGATTGTACAGTAAAAGACCAACTTTATAAATACAAGCCTTGGAAAAAGCAGTGTTCACACAGGATTTTTTTAAAATACCAGATTTCAATAAAACTGAATTGCTAAGTAAATTATCTAAAATGGGCAGAACACACACACACACACACAATTGTTGGTTTCCTTTGCTATCTGAATTGCATTGGAATACAAAGGCAAGAAGTAATATTGAATTAAAAACCTTGAGAGAGAAAATAGCTGCAAAGCCTTCCATATTGTCCATCACTTACATACAATGGGATTTCTAGAACATCATGCATGTACAATAGCCTTGTAAACCTGCATAAACCAAATACTGTACTTTAAAGTCTATATTTAAGGCAAATATTTTAAGACAACAGAAGACAGCACAGTAAAATGAATGTTGTCACTGCATTCTATTTAAGTTTCCCCTTTCTTCTATTTTATCAAGCTGTATTAGCACATGCAATCACACTACCACATTCCATTTACTCCCCTCTTTGGACAGTGACTGGGTTGAGGTACAAGCCAGGAACGGTGGGAACCCTGGCTCATCCAACACAAGAAGCATATTGGTGCTGGCAAAACAAACTACAGAGCTTTGTAATCCAAAGGCAGGTGCTTTTCCCTCTCTAGTTTGTTTCTATCCCAACAAAGCAGAGGAAACCAAAAACAAATCCACATTTATTTTTCTGTGGCACACCATTTTTTCCCTCCCAGGACAGCTATTGTCAAGATAGATTCTATCAATATATATGTGAAGGCAAAATGTTTAAAACTCCAGTCTGCATCAATTTTCTGCAAGTGTATGCTGAATATAATCTGTAATTTTGTTGTCTACTCACCCAGGTTGAAGAAATGTTTCTAAAGATATATTCTATTAGTATATATGTGAAGGCAAGATTTTTTAAATTTCAGTCTGCATCAATTTGTGCAAATGCATGCTGAATATAATCTACAATTTTGATGTCTACTCACTCAGGTTTAAGAAACATTTCTAAAGTTCTTCATGGTCTGTTTGGGATTTTAACATTCAATATAAAGGGCTGTTATATGCAAACTATGCTACAGTAGTGTAGTATCTAGTGTTTACTCCTCAGTAATAGTCAGTAATGATGGAGTCCAAAAGCACCAGTTCCAACACACAGTCTTTGAAGATGATGCTGTATTCCTACCCTTTTATTTCTCTGCCCTCCCATCAAAGATATTTGGATGGGGACCAAAAATTAAATTTCAGATCAATGCAATGTAATGCATTTGGTTTATGGAACATAATAATAAAAGAACCTGTTAGACCTAGAGGCATCAAATGTAAGATACAGGTGACATGCTTATATCTGGTATGGTAGTGAAACAATAAATTAGGAATTTAAAAACCACTCAATAAGAAGACAATCAAACAATATGGAATACAATCAAACAAAAATTCTACATAGGCATTCCACTATGGCTTTCCACTCAGGAGGCCTTTTTTGGTCAATGGGCCAAGGGTAATGACTAGATAAAGTATAAGGATTTGTTAAAAAGAGATGTTAATGGGAAACTAGAAATAAGAACAAAGGAAGAACTAGAAAGACTGGGTAAAAAAATACAATGGTTTGGGTATCTGCAGATGAAATCTAAATTTAAAGAAGACGTAGCAAAGAATGAGTTTGAAGAACAACAAAACCCTATAGATAAGACATTATGGGGAAAAGATGCTGGGAAGGTATCCAAATTGTATAAACTGTTACTAACAAGATAGTTGAAGCAGAAGACAGTGACCACAGGCATGATAAAATGGGCTCAGGAATTTGGACACACTATTTTATTTGATGACTGGGAAAAAGCCTGAGAAGAAACAAGTAAATTTACAGTATCCCAGGACCTCAAAGAAAATTATATAGAAATTGTCAACAGATGGTACTACAGTGCACCCGCGTTATACACCGGCATATTTTATGCAGATTCCAGGATACGGTGGAAGCTGCGACAGAAGTGAGGGAGGTGCACACTGGAAGGAAACAATGGCGTGTGCTCCTACAGTGTGCGCCCGGCCGACGCACCGACGCAGGCACGAACCCCATTCATTTGAATGGGGCTTGAACATCTGTGTTTTTTCCTTTACGCAGGGGGATCCGGAACGGATCCCCCGCATAAGGGAAGGGCGGGCTGTATATACCAAAGAGGATAGCTAAAATATAATAAATGTTGGAAGTGCCATGAAACAATTGGCTCATATTATCATGTTTGGTGGTCATACCCTGAAGTTAAAAAATACTGGCTTAGCAATAGCAAGTACATCTCTATACCACTTATCAGTGCACTTAAGCACTCCCTAAGTGGTTTACAAAGTGTAAGCTAATTGCCACCAACAATCTGGGTACTCATTTTAATGACCTTGGAAGGATGCAGGCCTGAGTCGAGCTTGAAACCTTTTGCTGGTATTGAACTCACAACCTTATGGTTTGTGAGTGAGTGGCTGCAGTACAGGCATCTAACTACTGCACCATCAGGGCTCTTACAATACATAAAGCTATGCAAGATATATTGGAGACTAATTTTTCTTGTGTTCCTGAGTTTTACTTATTAAATATGACTTCTTTTATGGGATCAGAAACAGAGAAAACATATTGTAGACTGGTATTGTATTTAATAACTGCCGCCAGATTACTGTCAGAAAAATTCAGACAGATCTGGTACCTTTAGAGTATTTAGGCTCCTTCCCCTGACTACGGGGGGCTATAACTATTAAGTAATAGTCTCATATGGCTATAAGGGATAACGTTATTAATTAATTAGAAAGCTAATAAATCATTCTTTTCCCAACTCACCTGGAGCAACAATTTGCAGATCGTGGTTATGGGTGACGCAAGGATGGATGCTATGTTCCACATGCAGGGGCTGTTTCTCCTTCCCAGAAGCCCATGTGGTTTTCCTCAGTGCTGGCATGAAGCAAAAAGATCAACAGCCTGGTTGGCTAGCTAGGATAAAGGCTCTGGAGCAAGTAAATGCCTCACTTAAGTCCACTTCAAGCCCATATAAGCTCTCCCCCCAACCAATGCCAACATTATTCAAAGTCTTCCTCTCTTTGATTTTTGCAGAATCACAGAGTTGAAGAATTACAATGTTTAGGTCACAAGATCCAAATCTCTCAATCTAGTTCATGACTAGATTATAAAAACGTAGTTCAAATAATTTCAAGCAGTGGCAACCACTTCCATCGTCTTGGAATGGGATGATCTTCTCTGCATCTAAACGATCCTTCTGTATTTACATAAGATACCGCAAGGCACTTCTAAACTGACCCAAGTACAGTAATTGCATTTTGAAACTCTTAAACTTGAGATGTTTGGTAGGATCCATGTCGGAATCCGTAAAATAAAGATAGATATGGAGATGAGATTTTAGGTAAGGGAGAAAAAGAAAGCAATGGAAAGGTTTTTGATGGTGTGGGCAAAAATGGGATTTTCAAAAATTTGTGCACTTCTTTCCTTCTCTCCAAAGCTGAAAATAGGGACAAGGAAGGATGAGCAGAAGTAAAATCATTGTGGGTATTTTTTTTTCTTTTAGCTTTATCCTGGTAAAGCTTTTAGTGTGGGCATGTACCGTATATACTCAACAGTAAGTCAACCTCATGTATATGTCAAAGGCAAATTTTGGGGCCAAAAGTATAGATTTGGATATGACCGATGGATGTTGAGGGTAAAACTTAGGGGCACATAACAAAGGATGTAAAGCATGAAGCAAAGGAAAACAATGCCAAAGAACTTACAAAATTCTAGCAGGCATAACTGTTTGTGCTCACACTAAAGGCTGGATGGATGAGAAAGTAGAGCAGGGTCAATGTTTTCAAGACAAATTAGACTCTTGCCTTTCACCAAGGGGTGGTTCCTTTTTTAAAAGTAAGAGTTAAAGTACAGTACTTACATTGACCCATGGATAAGTAGACTCAGTTTTTGGGTCAATTTTTTGTCTTAAATTTCTAGACTTAGACATGAGTATATAAGAGTAAAGGTATTCCCCGCTGACAAGGTTGTCAAGTCGTGTCTGACCATAGGGGGCGATGCTCATCTCCGTTACTAAGCCAAAGAGCCAGTGTTGTCAGAGACTACTCTGTGATTATGTGGCCAGCATGCTTGCACAGAACACTGCTTACCTTCCCACCAAAGTGGTACCTATTTATCTACTTGCATTTGCATGCTTTCAAACTGCCATGCTGGAAGTAACCTAAATTCAAATGGCAACGTAACATAAACTTAATTCCTACCCTCAACATAAATAGAATCAAACTAAAGTTCTTTAGATTATTAATAGCTAACTCAGTGTATTGGCCATTTCTTTCTAATTTTCCTGCATCTGCGATGGATTGGCCACAGGATTCATTTATGTCAGCTTATTTCAATTCTTGTCTCCCCCAACTTCTTGTAACTAAGGCAAAGAAAGAAAGAAAGAGCTTCTTAGTAGATTGCCCCCCACCCACCCCCCCAAAACCCAAGCAGAACCTGAACTGGACTGAACCTTTATATATCCCCAAACCTACATTAGAACAGAAACTCAGCATTTATTCAAAAATCTTCACAAGCAATAGTACAGGTAAGCTTCATTTTATAAAGTAGATGTGTTCCTGGGCATTACTTCTTTAACAAAAAATTGGGTACCAGAGGCATGAAAAAAAATAAGGAGAGATTCTTACATGATGGAGAAAACAAGAGTGGTCCAACATATTTCAGATAACATTTTATTCAAAACTAACAATGTGCACATGTGGTATGAAACAACCAAGTCAGAAAACCTGACTTGGAGAGATGGTGTGACTGGGGTGAGGCTCTGTGGGAGGAAAAAGGTGAGACCCCAGGTTTTTTTTAAAAATCAAATAAAAAATAAAAATTTTAATTTTTTTTAAAATTTCTTTTAAAAAAATCACATGTTATCAAATTTTCTCTTTTACCACATGAAATTAAATCCATCTGTCAGGGATGCTTTGACTGTGATTTCCTGCATGTCAGTGGGTTGGACTGGACAGCCCTTGTGGTCTCTTTCAACTCTACGATTCTATGATTCTATGTTGGAAACTAAATCAGAACAGAGAATTTGAAAATTCAGGTTCTGTTTAGAATCATAGAATCAAAGAGTTGGAAGAGACCACAAGGGCCATCCAGTCCAACCCCTGCCATGCAGGAACTCTCAATCAAAGCATCCCCAACAGATGGCCATCCAGCCTCTGCTTAAAGACCCCCAAGGAAGGAGACTCCACTACACTCCAAGGGAGTGTGTTCCACTGTTGAATAGCCCTTACTGTCAGGAAGTTCCTCCTAATGTTGAGGTGGAATCTCTTTTCCTGTAGCTTGCATCCATTGCTCCAGGTTGCTAAAGTTGTTATTACACAAAGTATTGCTGTTGTTGTTGTGTGCTTCAAGTTGTTTCCATCATATGTGACCCTAAGGCAATCCTATCACAGGGGCTTTTTGGCAAGATTTGTTCAGAGGGGGTTGCCTTTGCCTTCCTTTGAGAATGAGAGAATGTGACTTGCCCAAGGTCACACGATGGGTTTCCATGTGGAGCAGGGATTCAGACCCTGGTCTCCAGTCATGATTCAATGCTTAAACCACTACACTGCTTTGGCTTTATGTCATATGTAATTTACTAGCTCCAAACAAAACATATCACACAGGGAATTCTTCTGGAAGACCTGTTTCTTCTTCTTTTTTGAACAGGCTTAGAGTCTGTCTGAGTTTCTCAGTCCTGTACTACTAGGAAATGGACCTGGAACCAACAGGTAGACTGAAGGTTTACTACTATGAGGCTGAAATCTACTGTACCATATTGTGGAGGAGGAAAAACAGCCGCTGGAAGAGAGGCAAGGATACAATTTTTGTGGATTGCCAAATGCTTCTTTCATACAGTAGTGAGGGCTTTAGCTGTCCAAGTCACTTTTGAAAGCTTCTCCATTACCAATCTTTCAACTAAGGGGCCACCATTATTCCTCCTATTATGCAACATATTACCATTTAAAAAAAGTCGACATGCTTTTGGAAACCAACTCTATAAGAAAATAGCTTTTAACAGTATGCAGAACTGTATTTATTTCTTTGACTTCTGGTGGTCCTAAGAATGAGATAACTCCAAGTCACCCTGGTTATCAACAGCTCTGCTCAGTTCTTGCAGATTCGGGGCTGTGGCTTCCTTACTTGAGCGTATCAATCTGCAATATGGTCTTCCTCTTTTCCTATGGCTTCCTAGCTTACTAAGCATTATTGTCTTTTCTTCTGAGTCATGTCTTCTTGTGATATGTCCTAAGTATGACAGTCTCAGTTTAGTCATCTTGGCTTCTAGGGGGAGTTCAGGCTTGATTTGCTCTAAAACTCATTTGTCTTTTTAGCACTACACAGTATCCATAGAGCTCTTCTCCAGCACCCCATTTCAGATGAGTTACTTTTAATTCCTATCAGATTTCTTCTCTGTCTAGCTTTCACAACCATACATAAAAACCGAAAATACGGTGGCATGTATATTCCTGTCTTAGTATTCAATTATATATCTTTATACTTCAGGATCTTGTGTTCTTCTTCATAATTCTCTTCTGATTTCTTGACTGCAGTCTCCATTCTGATTATTGATTGTGCCAAGTTATGGAAAATCTTAAACTATTTCAATGTCTTCATCTGCTTTGAAGTTATATAAATCATCTGAGGTCATTATTTTTGTTTTCTTAACATTCAAGTGTAAACCTGCCTTTGGTCTGTAGCGCTTTATAAATAACAACAACAACAACAACAACAATAACAGTCACGATGAGCATGTAGTATCACAGGGATATAAACCTCTGAATTATATATATAAATCTGCATTATAAATCTCCCATCTCACATGAAGCTGTTAGTAGACTCAGATGTGTCAAACAGTGTTATACTGTTTCTCTCACTGAAAAATCCAGCTGTTTCCTTCAGAAAAGTGTGAAGCTGGTAACACTGTGATAGCAGGCTCCTGCAGTCTTCAAATCAATCAGGATTGTAAATTTGCAAATGTGTCTGTCCTCTTCTCTTCCTCATTATATACCTGTTTTTAAATCTTGTTTTTAAGGTTGAAATGGCTTATCCTTGCCCATAAAATCATAGAATCATAGAGTTGGAAGAGACCGTATGGGCCACCCAGTTCAACCCCCTGCCACGCAGGAAATCCAAATCAAAGCATCCCCGACAGATGGCCATCTAGCCTCTGCTTAAAGACCTCCAAGGAAGGAGACTCCACTACACTCCGAGGGAGTGTGTTCCACTGTTGAACAGCCCTTACTGTCAGGAAGTTCTTCCTAATGTTGAGGTGGAATCTCTTTTCCTGTAGCTTGCATCCATTGTTCCGGGTCCTGTTCTCTGGAGCAGCAGAAAACAAGCTTGCTCCCTCCTCAATATGACATCCTTTCAAATATTTAAACAGGGCTATCATATCACCTCTTAACCTTCTCTTCTCCAGGCTAAACATCCCCAGCTCCCTGAGTCGTTCCTCATAGGACATGGTTTCCAGACCTTTCACCATTTTAGTCACCCTCCTTTGGACACACTCCAGTTTCTCTATATCCTTTTAAAATTGTGGTGCCCATGTGATTCATTTATTTAAATGAGTAACCAGTCATGTTGTGGAGAGGGCTCATAGGGCAGAAGCCCTAGAAATTTTTGAACAGCAGAGACTATGACATCATTTGTCACCCATCTTGCACTTCTCTGTTCCCTGTGAGTTTAAATGCAATACCCAGAATAGCTGAAGTGAAAATGGATCTTCTCAGCAATGATGAATATTAAAACTATTCTATTTATATTCTGGAGTATTTGGAGGTGGCTTAGTCTCAAAATCCATTCACTTTATAAAAGACCTGCACTTACAAAAGACTAGTGGATGAAGATAACTAGAAATTAGAGAGAGAATGAGAATATGAGAGCTTCTTGTCTGTTTCAGCTTTCCCTGGAGGTGTCACTATCTGGACTGTGATGATAAAGGCCTACACTTCAAAACTTACCACTATACCACTGTCATTAACTTGTTATTTCATCACTCCCAAGTACTCAATAACTTAATGCATAATTAACACACAATTAACAGATTAGTGTCAGTGTTATTTTTAAAACACAAAACAATAAAAATGGCCAAAATGAAAGAAAAAAATCCAAGATCTTATCATTTCTGCAATAACAATTAAATGTTATTTAAATTCTGCAAAAAATTAATGTTTGCTAGTTTTAATTAAAATATTTTAAAGCAATCATATTGTTTTTAAAGGGAACAATAACAAGGTTACTTTTAATGCATTACTCTCACGTTCTGTTCTTTACCATAGCATATATAGCTTTTTCAGATGAACGAGGAAATTTTTTTCCTCCAAACTATCATTAAAGGACAGGACATTGTCAGTTTTAGAGTTTATATTTCCCACAACATTTAGGAGTACATACAAATTTTCTGTGTTAAGTAAAATACAGTGGACCCATGGTATCTGCCTAATTCCCAATGGCATAATAAAAATTATGCCCCTTATATAAAATAGCAAATCCAGGTTTGCTTTTTGGAATTTACATATTTTTTAAATATTTCAAGCTATGGATTGTTGAATCTGTGGATAAAGAATCCTTGGATAAGGAGGGCCAACCGTATGCCTTGGACCATCAAGTCACATGTGTACATTTTAGAAAAAGCATGATGGAGAGGCAGCTATAGCAGTCTCCTGTAGTCTATATGTGTATTAAAACACACAGAGAGCTACCGGTATTTAAATGTTAGTTAAGGGAGGATCCAACACTCATATCGTGTACCCACTGACAATGCCACATGCAATGGCATGTGGACATCCTTTTTAAGTAGGGTTGCCATAATTCACAACCACCAAACTGGGACAAAACATAGAAAAATGTAGGACAAAATCAAGGATAAAATGTAGGGCAAATTGTAGGACAAAATTTAGCCCAAAATGTAGGACATTCAAAAAAATGGAGGGCACAACCAACGAAAAGTATGTGTGTGTATATATATATACAAACATATTAATATAAATCCTTATATCATAGAGATCTTGTTGCACCTCTGAGACTAAATGCATCTGAGGAAGCAGACTCTTTCAGTTAATAATAATAATAGTAGAATTAAGGGACATTAGGAGGCAGTGGTAGAGAAGGACCACGGTTCGATCTGTTGCTTGGACACCAACGTACCCCACTGGGCTAAATCACACTCTTTCAGCCTCAGAGGATGCAATGGCAACCCCTCTCTTTGCAAAGCCCTGGGGAAAGTCATTCTCACTCAACCTTAGAGGATGCAATGGCAACCCCTCCCTGAAGAAACCTTGCCAAACCCTGAGGAAATCCTTCCCTCCCTCTCCCTCCAGAAAGAGTCCTACCAGACACTGCCTGCCTCTTCCACAGCTCTCTGAAAAGCTCCTCCTCCTCCCTGCCTGGCCAATAGAGATGGCGGCCCTGGGAGCCTGGCTGCAGCCTCTCCAAACGGAGGCTGCTTGGGAAGGGGAGGCAAGAACCAGGAGTCCAACTGTCCCCGGGACAGAATGCAGAGGCCGGGCGGGACCTTCCCCAAGCAAAAAAACCGGGCAGGTCCCACCTGGAGCCATGAAATGGCAAGCCTACTTTTAAGGAAATTAAGGATATGCTTGCCACATATTATTGACTTTCACGCAATCAGGAAATAAAAGACATTTTCTTAAAATAAGGACTGTGTCTTTTAATTAAGTGAAATTTGGTAAGTATGCTTGCAAGTTCTCTGTAAATTGTAATTTGCTGCATTTCACATTTGCAGACAATGACTTGTTTTTGGATTATCATAATGCTTATTGAACTAGTGTTTGCATTATCTGAATTTGCTTCCTTTGGATGCAGCTTCATCCCTCCACTGGGTGAACAAGAGAGGAAACTAGGAAACTGCAGTTAACTATAGAACCCTATTGGCTTCCTGGTTTGTTTTGCTGCTTTTGTAAAGGAAGGAACAAAGTAGCAGTAAAGGGTCTACATGGCAGATGCAGGAAAATTGTGCTCATCCTGGCTTACTGAGCCAAGGTTTGATTGTCCAAACCTTTCTTGCTTTGTTCATATCTTTGCCATCATGTCTGGTCAGATGTATGCTGTTATTTCCATTGGAAAGTATTTTCACAAACTGCTATGCTACTTGTGTGCAGGTCAGTGATATATGGCCAGTGAGCAACTGGACCAACACCAACTGTATCTGTGGCATACCTTTCTTTGTGGAAGAAGAATCATACTTAATTGTAAAGTTGCCTCATACAGCAACTAGTCTATCCTATTATAAAACTGCCCAGGAAAAAAAGTTTAACAGTCCATATTTCTTCATTTCATTTACACCATTATTTACGTTTTCAACTACTTTATAAGTTGATCAATTCATTTATATCATCATATGGCACTATTCCTCCCTCTCCGTTTTTCTTCACAAAATATACAAAGAATTAACTTTTTCTTCAGTTTCTTCCTCAGCCTTTCATCACTTTATCTGCTTGTTAATAATAGGGCTCACTTGTCAGTCTGGAGCTGATAAGACAAATCTAAACTCCTTTGGCTATCTGATTTCTTGGATTCTGCCTCCAAGAGGCATTGCAAAAGCAAGCAGAAAGAGATTGACTCAAATATCTTGACTCTGTTCCACAGTTTCATCTGCCACACCTTCTTAATCTGCCCTTCTGTAACTGTGTTCCAGCTCTGTATCAACTTCCCATTTCAGTTCTTACAATTCTGAACGACCTTTGTCTGCTCTGCTTCCCTAATACTGGCCTGCTATGCTAAAATGCTGGATTGGTTTCTGGTCTGTACACCTACAAATGGCAGGTTGTAGTCTACGTGACTGAACATTCTTTCATACAAAAGATTCCCTAAACATAGAAAATTAGCTGCCAGTGATAAATGTTCTAATCCAACTTCCTTCCTAATATGTGATTATTCTACATTCAAGATTTTAAAAGATGTTGTATAATGGAGATTGTTTCATCAGTTTAGCTTCCAGTATGATAAAGCCCCAAACAGATTTACTACCATCACGAGACAACGATCCTATCTTTGTTAAGAATCTGAATTTACTTTGCATCCTGTCGGGATATAATTTATGGCCCATACCCAATTATCTACTAAGTCTTACCAAGACTGACTTTGGGGTGAAACAGACTGCCCCAAAGGGGTGGCTTCAAGCTGCCCCTGACAAAACCGGATTGGGGCCACAGCAATCGCACACCACGGCCCCAATCCACCTTTTTGCCGCCCGAAAAGGAGTGGCAAACAACCGGTCCTTTTTGCATTGGTAAAAAAACTGGCATTTCCACCCCACAATAGTGGGAAGCTGGCTTTAAGATCCTCCAGTGATGTGTGGCATATAAACACTGTGCAGCTGGAGCTCCCAGAAACTGCCCCCCCCAGGTAAATGGCCAGGCGGCTTGAAGCAGGCTTCCGGGTGTCTTGGGGAAATGTGTCATCTGCATGCCACGCCCCCAACCCAGCTGGAAGCCTGCTTTTTATGGTGGTTTGTTAATTTATTTGGTTGGACTATTTCTAACAGCATTTTCTATTACACAAATTAAAATTTCTAAATAATGCATTCACCACTATTCATATACTACATAAATTGTTATAATGGCTGTTTCTGGCTCTTTTAGAAATGCAATAAATGCAAAAGCTGGATTTTTTTAAAAAATAAAAATAAAAGAGCATTGTGTTCATTGCCTACTCCACCTGTTATATAAAATACAGAAAATGATATATGTTAAAATGGGTATTTTGTGATATCTCTCTGAATTGAAAATATGGCACAAACACCACATCACACAGACCTCAAAGCAGCTGTCTTTCCTAAGGAACTAATCACTATCAGCAACAAAGCTGATTCCCACTCTATTATGATCTCTTAACAAATTGTTCAGCTGTTATCACCCAGGCCAGTATGTCCTCAACAGCCAAGTATAGTCTGAGCCTGGATTGGTCACCTTATTTATTCCAAGCTATTTGCTGGCTGATTTTCTTGTATTATCTGTTTAAGTTATGGCACTATTTGATTTGTGTCTTCCTAACCTTTCTTCCAGAGTTCCAAAGCTTGCCAATCCTCACATAGTCTGGTATAGTGAACATAAAAATCCACTCTCAACTTAGCCCCCTCTTGCTTCCTCTTTCCACCCTAACTTTAGTCAAGTACTTATCCTGCACCCATGGGTTCAATCCACAGACAGTTGGGAACCTACTTGGATACATCACAAACTTCACATCCTCAAACAGTCCTACAAAATATGTTCAGAATCTGATTTCTTATAGAGATGTTAAAAAGTTAGTGAGACTGATTTTTAAAGATATTGTGCTAGCTTCTGTTCTGTATTTACAATATTGATTTAATAATAAATGATTTAGATGCCTGAGAAGATGTTGAAGTGGCTAAGTTATATGGCCACCAAATTTAAACCATGTTTACTAATATCTTTGTACCTTTAAGTTCAGTAGATTCAGTGAAGTTATTGCCATGAACATGTGGAAAGGACTGCAATCTTCAACATTAAAACTAACTATATCTGTTCATGCACTGTTTCCCAATAGACATACAGGAACTGAAGTGCAAATCAGATGCAGAAAACGTTATTTCAAGACCCAAATGTATGATCCTCATTAAATTTAAGTTTGGAAACAATATGTCAGGGATTAGGCTTGGATATCAAATAGGAAGACTAATTAACATTTCAGTTAATTAAAAGTCAATCATAAATATATAATTATGGAACAAAGCCAGTATAAAAATTGTCCTTAAGATTTTAGTTTTTAAAAAGAACTAATCATGTCTGCAGAATCAATTACATTTTATTGACAGTTTTCAAAAATTAACTGGTTTTATTTGTTTTCTGCAATCTGAATAAAAATAGAAATATGCTTGGTATTCTTTCAAAAAGAAAAAAAACTATCTGTAGAGATGGCTTATATATTACAAAATTACTAGTGAACTTTTTTCTAATCTTAAAAGTACAACAGCAAAAATCCTTTTGCTTTTCAGACCTCCATGTCTGTTACATTTGTCTAGTAAGTACTGCCTTCAGTAGATGTTAGTCTTGAGCATGAAAGCCTTGACCCATCCTATACTTTACATCTGGTAAGTTAAACAAAGACACACCCAGCTGCATGTCAAGATGTCACCTTCCAAACATATACATTCATAGAATATTCTTCAATTCAGATGGGAAACCAGTTACAAATCCTATTTGTCTCAGTTACTAAGATGTCTCACATAAGGAACATATAAATGAACTTATTTATATATTCAGCGGTTGCACTTAGTCTTTTTCAGCAAAGGAGCTAATAAAAAGCCCCCCCCCCATACCAAAATCTTTTCCCCAGCTACAAAGTCTGCTCTCAGATAGCTGCACCAATATTCAAGAAGACTCTAGCCGGTAAACAAAGCACTCATACTTACTGATTTTCTCCTCATCTTTCCCAAAAGGATAGCAGCAGAGTTGGCCCATGGCATCTACTGCTTTATTTTCTTCCTTGTCCTATCAGAGTATACCCCAAACTGCAAACTGGAGATTGATCTCGAGTCTGAAGGCAAACTGTTCATTCTACTCAGAGGGAGAGAGAAATGCACACACACACACACACACACACACACACCAGGGAGGAAAAGGGAAAGCAAGCAAGCTGTATGCTGTGATGAAGGAACAAGGCTCCACCTCCTTGTCCTCATGTAAAATGCTTCAGCACGGTTAGTTGAAGCGAAGGGAAAGTCATTTTTTGCCATCTGGACTGAGTAATAGTGACACTTACACAAACACACATGCAACCCTATATATTTCAAGGCTTCCTTTCAAAGGGGTTTAGAAAAACAAAAACTATCCTTTGTCATCATTAAGAATTGGCATGCAATAGTAGCCAGTTTAAAATGCTTCTGACAATTTTTGTTGCCTTGGCATCTTTTTTTTCTTCCCTAGCTGAGCTTCTTTGCCTTTCAAAGCTGCATAAAGAAGCACAAAGATAATAGGCACAGCTTTCCTCATCATTACATTTCGACACTGCAAAAAGTCACACTGTTATACTTCTGCCTGGCATTTGTTTTTTTACAGATACAGGAAGCCTATAAGAAAAGGTGTGGTGACATTACTAGGACCAATTTAAGTACAGATACAGACTTTGCTTGGGCTCTGTTTCTCTCCTCTCTTTTCCTCATGTTGAGCTTAACAAAAACATAAAACCCAATCAGGCTGCAACAAATAGCAAATAGTTAGGCAAAACCTCATTTTGTAATTTTGTATTTTGTAATTACACTGGTGCCTCGGGATACGAAATGATCGGGTTACGAAATTTCCGGGATACGAAAAAGTTGGATTGGCAAAAACTGTTTCGGGTTACGAAATATTTTTCGGGTTACGAAATTCATTTCAGCGCGAAATTCAAATGCTGCAAAGTGCAGCTATAGGCTTTCCAGTGCTAACGGAAAGCCTTTTCGGGTTACGAAATTTTCGGGTTACGAAAGGAATGGCGGAACGAATTAATTTCGTAACCCGAGGCACCAGTGTACAGGAATAGAAGTGAGAAAGTGCTTATTAGAGCATGACATTCAAGAGGTCCTGTAGAACAGTTCCATAAGTGGAAAGACTAATTGAACTGACATGATAAAGAGCTGGAAGGGGCTTAGCTTTTGCCCTCTCTTGACGCGAGACAGAATTAACCACTTTCACATCTTATAGCGAAAGCATGACATTTGTGGCCCTGCAGTTACTATTGTTGCAGCAATGGCTGGTGGCTTCCACTTACGCTACTGGAGCAGTGAATCCACTCTGAGTTTTAATCATCTGAACCCTACAGGAACTGTCCAGCACTGAACTGCTGGACTACAACTCCTAATCTCTGACTACTAGTTGGGGCTAATGGGAGTTAAGAACCCAGCATCCTGATTTTCCATTACTACATGTCCCATATCCCTATCGTATGTCTTTATCTAACACCTCACAGAGATCTCTGGCTTGATTTAAACAACTCCTAACATCTCTGACTACTAGTTGGGGCTAGTGGGAGTTAAGAACCTAGCATCCTGATTTTGAATGACCACATGTTCCATATCTCTATCTTATGTCTTTACCTAACACCTCACTGAGATCTCTGGTTTGATTTAAACAACCATGGCTGCCATACAAATTTCGTCAGGAATGAGTAAGGCTTCTGTCCAGCTCATAATCCAGCAATGGCCCTGAAAAGACTTATGGACCAGTACTATGTAATGGCTCTCTTGATTCTCTAATCTGAAGTAAATCTGTTACATTCTTTTCCTTTTCCTTTTCCTTTTCCTTCTCCTCCTTACACTGGCATTAAGGGATTAGTCAATTGTTGTTGAGAGTTCTTTTCTTTCAGTAACAACAACCAACAAAAGCACAAGGGCATTATTTTTTTATATTTAAATGCACCAGTTAAAACAATGTCAGCAGAACACAGTGATCTGACAATGTTGAGGGCTGTTCCATTATTACTGTGCTGCCAAAACAGGGACAAGAGAAGTCAGATGGTGCCTTCGTGGAAATACTGGTGTTTTCATTTTAAAAATAGAATACTAGGAAGACAACAGCCTCCTAAATTATTCTCCTGTGACAGGATGGACTGTGAAACTATAGTGGGCAAGTTAAAAGTTTCATCTCCATTTTGTAATAAACCATGTCCTATCTAAGCAGAATCTATCAGCTTGTCTAATCACGAGAAACAAAAAAACACATGACCCATATTCTAAAGTACAAATGAATTAAACATGACTGCTTAACACACATCTACAGGGCATAAGCAAAAACCTGTCATTAAAGCAAGGGAGAATATTTCTAGCAGTAACTAGCTTCATTCATCTTTTTCAGGGGCATCCAAGGAGCACACATGCACCTATTAATACACAAAGCCAGCTGACTGAGGAAAATGCTAGAAATGAAATTTACATTTTCTGTTGCAACTGTGGTAAAAATCAATGTCAAAGAAGACAGGAGATGCCTCTGAACAGGTCATGTGAGAAAGCAATTAAACTGCAATGAAAATGTTCAATACACACATAATATTTTACACTTAATTTAATTAAGCTTCAGTACACATAACTTCTGTTGGATAGTTTCCATAGTGTGAAGTGAAGTAAGTTTACTAATAATGAGGAAGTGTATGAGCTGAGTTCCAGACCCTGGAAGATTTCCTTTTTTTGAACTTTTTGATTCAACTTGTAGAATCCCTCAGTCAGCATGGCCAATGGCCATGCTGACTGGGAGCTTCTGTGAGTTATAATCCCTCCCAAAAGAAAGGGTGGGGGGAAAGCTTTTCAAGCTCTGATTTCATGCCTTTGCTGCAAACCCAATGTTATCAGTGATGGCCTCAGGCAATCCGTACTCCATACTCTTGGTTGCAATCCCTGCCCCATGTACAACCTGGAGAAGAGAATGCAAGATTGTTCAAAGGTATCCATACGAAGCATCATAAACACACCAAATCATTATAGAAGCACTAAGAATAATTATTAATTCTATATGATCATCATTTTTTCTCTTCTAGTATGATATAGTCATTTTAGGTACCAAATTAATTACCCTCCCTTAGGAGAAACTAGTAATATAAATGTCACTATAGATATTTTGAGCTTGCTCATAAAACATTTTCCAGATCTTATGGACTGCCATAGAGTACAGTAGGTGTTTAGGTTTTGTAGCCATTGCAGTTGAAGTGTCACATTGCAGATACATGGCAAGAAAATGATTACCAAGATAAAAACCTCTTTACTGGTTGCCGTAAGACGGAGAGACAATCTAAAATTTTGCAGACCACTGAAGTAATCCAACCATGACATAATTAAAGGAAATGTACTGCAGCAAGGTCTAACTCAACAGGACTCGTCATAGGAATTTCCTTTGTTCCTATAGAGAGGCAATACATGCAGCACAGAGAGCCTTCTCCTCTGCACGTATTGCATCTGCAGAGTCCCGTCAAGCAGAGCTGTTTAGGGTGGTGAGGGAACTGACATAGGTTCTGCAATGCACTCTACATGGGACTACTCTCGTGCTTGGTCCAGAAACTTCAATTAGTTCAGAACATGGCAGCCAGATTGGTCTCCGGTACATCCAGAAGAGACCATATAACACCGATCTTAAGATCACTCCACTGGCTGCCCATCAGTTTCCAGGCCCAGTACAAGGTGTTGGTTATTACCTTTAAAGCCCTAAATGGCTTGGGTCCAACCTATCTTCAGGACCGCCTCCTTCCATATAATCCTCCCCGCACACTTAGATCCTCAGGGAAAAATCTGTTACAGCCTTGTAAAACAAGGCTGTCTATGACCTCCCAGAGGACCTTTTCAGCTGTAGCTCCCAGATTGTGGAATGGCCTGCCGGACGAGATCCGTCATATTACCACTCTAAACAGTTTTTAAAAAGCTATAAAGATGGATCTCTTCCGGCAGGTCTTTCCTGAATAGTTCTCCGGCTATATTTAATTGCTGACCTCTGACTTCACCACAGTTATTGTATTGTTTTTAAGTATGTTTTATGTTTTAAATTCTATACACTGGTGCCTCGGGTTACGAAATTAATTCGTTCCGCCATTCCTTTCGTAACCCGAAAATTTCGTAACCCGAAACACTTTCCGTTAGCACTGGAAAGCCTATAGCTGCACTTTGCAGCATTTGAATTTCGCGCTGAAATAAATTTCGTAACCCGAAAAATATTTCGTAACCCGAAACAGTTTTTGCCAATCCAACTTTTTCGTATCCCGGAAATTTCGTAACCCGATCATTTCGTATCCCGAGGCACCAGTGTATTGTTTAATTGTATTTTAAGGGGAGTGGGTTCAGGGTTTGGATTGTATATTTTT
>NC_056522.1:96993173-97040320 GCF_019175285.1 Sceloporus undulatus
AATCTTGTAAGCCGCCTCGATTGCATTTTGTAGAGAGGCGGGATATATTATTATTATTATTATTATTATTATTATTATTATTATTATTATTATTATTATTATTATTATTATTATGTTCTTAGGAACAGGCACAGTCTAAGCCACTGCTACCCCACCATCATCCAAATGGAAAATTGAATCTAAGAGTACTTGCAAATGGCAAAAACTGATTTTTGGAGTGGAATAAAATTCCATTTTTTAAAAAAAATTATAGGCAGCTTCAAACAGGCCAAACTATTTCTTTCACACACAGACTAGCTGAAGCTTTTATAGAATTGCTGGCAGAAGTAGCAGGAAACTCTCCATAGACATAGTTTTTTGTGGGGGTTTTGAGCTACTATGTGTCCATATTCTAGAAGAGTTTTTCCTGATGTTTCACCATCATCTGTGGCTGGCATATTTAGAGAATTCTGGCATGGAAGTGAGTGGGGTATATATACTGTGTGACCCTCGGTTGAGAGGAAGTGATTTACATGTTAATCTGTGTGTTGGTCTGTTGCTGAATGGTAAGGCCTCAGGGTGTTCATTTAATTATAGGAAACCCCCCTTACCCTGGGTGGTTTTCATCTGTACTTGCTGGGTCTTGATTTTGATGTCTTTCTGCATTGATAGCCAAACTTTGCTTATTTTAAGGGTTTATTCTTTCCTGTTGAAGCTGTCTTGGTGTTTGTGGATTTCAATGGCTTCTCTGTGTATCCTGACCCAGTAATTGTTGGCATGGTCCAGAATTTCACTGTTTTCAAATAGAATTTTATTCCCAGGGTGGTTTACAACATGTTCTGCTACTGCTGTTTTTTCTGGCTGGCCCAGTCTGTAGTGTCTGTCATGTTCTCTGATTCGTGTTTGAACACTGCATTTGGTGGTCCCTATGTAGACTTGTTCACAGCTGCACGGTATGCTGTAAACTCCTATGTCCATGAGCGGGTCTCTGCCGTCCTTCACTGAGCGCAGCATTTGCTGGATTTTCATGGTTGGTTTGTAGATCGTTTGGAGGTTGTGTTTTCTCGCCCGTTTCCCTTTTCTGTCTGTTGTGACTCCTTTGATGAATGGTAAAAATCCCTTCCCTTTGAGTGGTTGTTTGTCTTCACTGTTCTGGGTTTTTCTAAGCCTGGCAGCCCTTTTCTGAGCTGGAGTAACCATTAGCCTGTAGAGCCCAGTCTAGGTGCTTCAATTCATCTTCCAAAAAGTGGGGTTCACAGATCCTTTTTGCCTCGTCTACCAGTGTTTTTACTATGTTCCTTTTTTTGTCCTGGACAAAATAGTACATTCTGCTATATGAATGAGGTACAGTATATCATTTGGAGAGCTCTGTGATTGTTGTCAAGATCATGAAGTCCTGAGCAATTCTGGCAAAGTGGTGTCTGCGTAGATTTTCCCAGATTCTGGGAGACGCCAACACTATAGCTGAAAGCTTCCCAGTCAGCGCCAGTAAGGAGACCTATTGCTTGGTTAATGGGATGGGTGGAATATCTGTAGAATCCTGGCCACCTACTGCCAGGAACAAACATGCAAAACTCTTACAGTGCGCCCACGTCATATGCAGCTTTCAGCATATGCTGAAAGCCGCGCAGGGAGAAGGAGCATCGTGTCCCATATGGATGAATGGGGCGCGGCACGCACACCACCACATGCACAAGCCCCATTCATTTAAATGGGGCTTGAGCATAGAAGGTATTTGCTTTACGCGGGGGAGTCCAGAACAGATCCCTCGCATAAAGTAAGGGCGCACTATATATTGTTGTATAAAGCAACATACAGGGTGAGGGAATGAATCACAATCACCTTCAGTAACTCCACGTCCTACACACCATCTTCATTTTGGACCGTTCGTGTACAGAGAAACATATTTTCCCCACTTTCATTGTCTAACCAGCTATCTGTAATATGTGTTATGTCATCTCTCTTATACAGGATCAAATCTTAGATGATCATGTTATACAGTCAGCCCTCCATATCCACAGATTCTTTATCCATGGATTCAACCATCCACGGCTTGAAAATATTTACTATATAAGGGACCATTTTACTATGCCATTATATTTAATGAGACTTGAGCAACCACAGATTTTGGTATCCAAAGGGAGTCCTGGAACCAACCCCCAGTGGATACCAGGTCCTACTTTACACTTTCTTGGCAATTAAAAGCAACAGTGATGTAACATGCAAACTCTATAGAGTCTATCATGCAAGGTAGCCATTTTCTATGCAAAAATTCTGAGTATCATCAGCATTGCCTCCAGCAGCAGGTTTATACCCTGCAATATTTTCCCAAAACGAAACAAAACAAAAATCACAAAAATGTTTTAAAATAGTTATACAATGGATCAGGAAGATAAAGAAAGAAACCTGAATGGAAATCCAAAGGTGGATTCCTACATGCATCTTTAAAAACAAATACTCCCTCAAAAGGGAGCCAGACCTCTTCCTGTGCTTTAAACAGCTGTTTGATCTGCAGAAATCAGCAGGTGCTGCTTTTCACGGTATGGCGATAAGCATTATCACTTGTTAATGTCTGCTCCAAATAAAGCTGCTATAGGCAACTTGGTCAGCCAATGCAGACACATAGCCCTGTAAATAAATAAAATCAGAACTTGGGTGGAAGCAGGGCTTTATGTTTCCATACTGCCACATAAAGCATGTTGTCATTTTGTCTATCTTTGTTTTAGTTTATTGCTGGCTCCTAAAAATCTGTTGAATGTATGTATTCTTTCTGTGGCGGTGGGATTGTGTGCTCCTGTGAGCAGTACTGCTAGTACAGTCTCCCATGTCAGATAGGCTTTCGTTGAGGAGCAAGACTAATTGTGTCAGCCAAACAGCTACTGGGCAGCAGCAACAGTGTGGGGTGACACTAGCTGAAGATATCTCAAAGACAATGGCAGTGTCACCATAGCTAACACTTTGGGAATGTGGAGAAAGAGGCACATTAATCCTCTTTGGAATGAAAATCCTATGATGAGACAATTCAAAATGAAACAAGAGATAGTACCAGAAGATAACACAGCTAGGTCGGAAAGGTACTCAACAAGTTACTAGGCAACAGCAAAGGACAACTATGAGTAGCACTATGGCTAATGATGCAATTGGACTCAAGCCAAAAGGATGTTCAGCTGCTGACATGCTGAGAGGTGAAAAGAAAGTCTGAAGCTGCACAATACATATTATAGTAGGTCCTTGTTATCACCTGGGGTTTGGTTCCAGAACCACCAATGGATACCAAAATCCATCGATGCTCAAGTCCCATTAAATACAATGGTATAGTAAAATGTGCCCCTTATATATAAAAAAACAAAATCAAGTTTTCTTTTTGTAAGTTATATATTTATTAAATATTTTCAAGTGTTGATACCTGAATCCATGATTTTAAAAAAACATAGATACAGAGGGTTGACTGTCTATGACAATGAGATGTGAGAACCATGAATCAGAGGAAGCAGAGAAAAATTGCAGCACTTGGGGTGAGCGAGCTAAAGTAGACAGGAATAGGACATTTTGAGTCAGGTAATTACACAATATTTTTTTCTGGAAATGAAAATCTGAGAAGAAATGGAGTTGTAATCATAGTGAGGAATGATGTAGCAAAAGCAATCAAAGGATATAATGCAAACTGTGATCGAATACTATCAAACTATGGTTCACTTTTAAAGAAATGGGTGTGCCAAAGCATTTGATTATCTTGATGCATAACCTGTACTCAGAACAGGAAGCTACTGTCATGACAGGATATGAAGAAACTGAAGCATTTCCAATTGGCATGGGGGTCAGGCAAGGCTACATTTTATCACCTTATCTGTTTAATGAATGTGCAGAACATATCATACATAAAGCAGGATTAGACTCAAAGGAAGGTGTAAAAACTGGAGGAAAGAACATCAGTAATTTAAGATATGCAGATAGCACCACACTATTAGCAAAAAATAGCAAAGATCTGGAACAATTATGAAGAAAGTAAAGGAAGAAAGTGTGAAGGCAGATTTCCAGCTGAACATTACAAAAACAAAAATAATTACCACAAATGATTTACATAATCTTAAAATAGGTTATGAAGGCATTGAAATAATTCAAGATTTTCTATTAATCAGAATGGACACCTCAGTCTAGAAATCAGAAGTACTTGGAAGGTATGTTATAAAGGAATTAGACAGATTTTGAAGTGTAAAAATTTACACTTTCCCATTTCTATGTATGGCTGTGAAAGTTGAACACTGAAGAAAGTTGACAGGAAGAAAATAAACTCATTTAAGATTTCCTGCAGAAGAGTTCTGAGACTACTATGGCTAAAAAGACAAATCAATGGGTCCTAGAGAGCAAATCAGGCTTGAGCAATCCCTCAAAGCCAAGGCCTCATTCCCACTACCTTTTAAACCGGATTGTGAGTTGGTTTGAACTGGTTCAAATGACCCTGGTTCCCACTTAATTCAAATTGCTGAAGTGATTCCAAGAGGGGACCATGTGCTAGACCCATTTAACCCGCGTCTTTCTGACGCTGATTTTTTCCACTTCTTTTTCGATAAATCGATTCTGCACAAGTGTGGACTACATGTGGATCAGAATTGATCCAAATTTCCCCTTCGGCCGGCTGGAACCAAATAATTTTGAATCGATTCATTTGTGAATGGGAACCACAAGTGGATTATTTTGGATGGAGGAAATGCGATTGGGGCAAATGTAGTTTTTTAAATTTATTTAATAAGTCCTTATTAAATTATTTTAACATAGATCGGAGCAAATGTAGTAAGAACCATGCTCCACTGTCAAATCAATCCAACAATTCAGATCGCACACTAATTTATCTGTAAGTGGGAATGGAGCCCAAGATGATTAAACAGGCTGCCATACTTTGACCATATCACAAGAAGACATGACTCACTAGAAAAGACAATACTTGGTAAGAAAGAAGGCAGTGTGAAAAGAGAAAGACCACATTCCAGATGGATAGACTCAATCAAGGAAGCCACAGCCCTCAGTCTGCAAGGCCTCACCATAAGTTACCATAAGTCGAAGTTGACTTAAAGGCAGTTAACAACAACAACAAAATGTATTCTGCTTGCCATTAATTTTAATCACTAACATGTACTGATAGCTTTTTAGAACTTACTGGTTCTACGTCTGAAAATTCCTTAATTCTCTACAGACATAATGACCAATCAGTGGGAAAGAAACTGACTTTACTAGCATTAAAAGGAAATACACTCTTTTCTGATATATTCAGTTATTTGATACCAGCATTTCCAAAAGAGTCATGTATTATGGCTGCACCATTATACAGATGAAATTTTAAAAAGAAAGAAGGGTAAACATGAAGGAAGAAGTATTTCAAAAAATGGCTTTAATCTCTTTCCTCTCTCACACACATAGACAAGAGTTTCTTTCTCTTTTCCATACAAATGTAGGAGGCACATCTTTAATGCACACCTATACTCATGAGGAGTTTTATTAGCAAACCCTCCTTAGTCTTTTTTTGTCAAGGCTGATTTCCTTAAAAGATCTTAAACCAGGGGAGTTATACAGGTAGCCAGTGATAATGGGTTGATCTGTTGCCATAAGGACAAAATCATTCAGTCTTACAGCCACTTGTGTAATTACTTCGCATATGAATCCAGTGCAAAATATAGTATAGGTATAGGAACTTCCCCAGTGTTGAAACCTCTGTAATGATAATTCCACTACCAGGAGACCTCCTGTACAACTGCAGGAGGAGAAGCCATAAAACCAAGATCAGATTTTCATCTTTGCAGCATTGGATCCACCAACTGTCCCTGCATGTAGCCATGTTGACCTGTGCCCATCTGGGATTTTCTTAAGAGAAAATTCAATTGTAAGGAAGCCACTTAGAATTTATCCAGATGAGACTGTTATCATGCAATCACTGCCTTGCAGAATTTTATAGAGATTTCCAAATGTTGTCTTCCATTTATAACCCTCCTTAATTTTTTCCCACTGCTTCGTCAGTATTTTTTCTTTACACACACTCAACTATTGAGGAAAATATGGAATAGTTGCAAAACATTTTTTGATTGGGAGAACTAGAAGTTGTCCATCTGAAGGCACTCATGCTATCCTAGCAAGCTTACTTTTTGTTTGGTATGAACTATACAGTTGTAGCTGGGACAGCACATACAGAGTGAGTGAGCGTGTGCGTGTGAATAATGACCAAGAAGATAAATCTATATTCATTTTCATTTAAATGCCAGTTTCCCCCCAGAGTGGGACCAAGAGGGAATAAAGAGGCAGATCATCAATGTAAGACAATGCCCGTTTTAAAAGGTACAACCATGTCAGTTTCTTTCAGTAAATATGGAGATGGGAATTTGTGGCATTTTTAAAACTCACCTATTTATTTATTTATTTATTTATTTATTTATAAGCTTTCTCCCAAAAATCATCACATTAAAAATAAACCACATCATCTTGACTTTTTCTGGAAAATGTATTCAAGGAACTGAGTTAAGTCAACACAAGGTTTCCCTCTCAGGAGGGTACACTACAAATCTCAGATATTTTAGTTCTATGTAACATAATAATATGTTTTGAAGCTGAGTCCCGTTTTGATCTGCAGAAACAGGCCCCAAAGCTTCAGACTTCACCAGCTTTATTTCACTTTGCAGCTCTCCATTTCAATTCCCAAACCAAAAGAACAACAACAACCTAGTCTGCAGTTTGCTGAGTAGTATACCTATCCCGTATCTGAGGTTGATACAGTTTGGACTTAAACACACACAAAACCTTAAAACATTTTCAGAAATGGACAAGAATACTTGAAGAAATAAGAACCAATATTCTGAGAACAAAGTCTCATATGCAGAATGCTGCACCAGTGCTGTAAAAATTAAATCTTATATAAGTACATTAGAAGAATTAAACCAGCTTCAAAGACTGCTTTATCTTTGTGCTTATAACAAGATAGCTCCACAGTCACATACCATTTTAAATCTATTTCAGGATTTAACCCATACACACACACTCACACAGAGCAAATTTTAACAGTTTAGTATAGTTGCAATTCTTTATTCTGAGAAGTAAGCTTTTAATCCCACTTATCAGTGAGTGCATCCCATTTTCAGTGTACATTAAAACCATACGAGAAAAGTAACAAAAACCAAAAGGAAATTACACCAGAAATTATTCCTAGGTCTTTACAATAAATTATAACCATTTATTACTTGTATCTTATTTCCATCTCCATTTCCATTATTCCTATTTACTGTGCATCAGTAAATCAGTAAGAGACAGCCAGAGTGATGTAGTCATCTGGATATTAGACTGGGGCTCTAGAGACCAGGGTTTGATTCCCTGCTTGGCCAAGGAAACTCACTGGGTGACCTTAGGCAAGTCACACTTTCTCAGCCTCAGAAGAAGGCAAAGTCAACACCCTTTTGAGCAAATCTTGCCAAGAAAACCCTGTGATACGTTCACCTTAGGGTTACCATAAATTGGAAACTACTTGGAGACACAACCAAAACAAATACTGTAAATAAAAAATACATGACTTCAAATTGAATAACAAATGACTTAATTATTCACATGTAGTCTCATCCTAAACATTATAATAGCTAGTATGTTTGCCGGGGGGAAACCTGCATTATCACTTAGTGCGAAACAAAATATTGACCAGAATGATGGCGTGCAATTACTGAACATATTTTTAAATGTCAGGTGAATACGACAGGCATTATATATAAAGCTAACTCTAACTGTAAGTCCCTCAACTAGAGTAGATCCATTGAGTCTGTGGAACTTACGTAAGTGTCAGCTTTAAAAAGTTTCATTCATGGGACTGACAATTTCGTTCACAGTCACATTTTGGTGAGATACTAGAGAAAAATAAAGGCTTATGGAAACCATATACAGTCCACCCTTCTTATACACGGATTTTTTATACACGGATTCAAGCATCCACAGTTTGAAAATGTTCAGAAAAAGTACAAATTTCAAGTATCAAACCTTAATTTTCTCATTGTATATAAGGGACACCATTTTGCTATGCCATTGTCATTGTATTTAATGGGACTTGAGCATACACGGATTCTGTTATCCACATGGGATCTTGGAACCAAACCTAAGCCTATAATGAGGGTCCACTGTAATACCAGTTTTAAAGAAAATGTAGAGTGTCAGTACATTTCTAGCCTGAATTCAAGGGGCTGGTAATGAAATTTAAAAGCTTCAATATTTGAAGGTGCACCTCTCCATATATATATGCCTGCCCAAGAATTGAAATCTATTGGAGGGGCCTTCTTCTGTGTCAAGGGAAGTGGGAGCAATCCATTGTATGAGAACATGGTGGAGGGCCTTCTCATTTGTGGTACTCCGTCTGTCCATAGACCTGATTGGTGCCAGTGTTGGACTTACTTTGGCACCAAGTTAAAAATTTGCCTTTTTATAAAAGCTTTTGGGGCCTAATAACTTCACTCGATGCATAGAATAAACATATGATTTTATATAGTACTGTTTTTACTTAAATTTTTATACTGTGTCGTTCTTTCCTATATTTTAAGAACGTTTATACTGTTTTTCTTGCTTTCAGTTATTGTCTTATTGCTTTATGTTTTAAATTGTTCAACTGGTTTTATTGTAAGCTGGCCAGAGATCTTCTATGATATGGGGTGGGATAGAAATATTGTAAATAAACAAATAATATTATTTGTAAATATTCCTGCTAGAGACTTTAAAAATAATCAGATTCTTTATTTTTATTTTTTATTTTAGTTTAAAGCTTTTTACTGATTTCTGATTATTAAGAAATGCCAACACAAAGCACTTGCTATTGTGTCATACTTCATCTTTTCAAATCCCTCCTGCAATATTCTACTTCACACAATAAATAGAAAATATAACACCTTTGCCCTAAAGCTTAACAACAGCTGCTGAAGCTGCACAAGTGCTAGAATTATTCAAAAAGAAAAATAGATCTGGCTTTCTCTGAAGACAGGCCAAGAGCAAGCTTACGTGAACCATAAGAAAATCCATGGTTTAGCTGCATAACTAAACATTTTGGTAAATAGGATTTTGCTCAATTTACTAACTGAATTCCATTTCCTGTCTTTCGGTACAGGTACTCTGTTTTTCTCTCATTCATTGCTGTAAACCTTATATACTGTACTGCTCTTGAAAAAATACTTACAGTCTGTTTTTCATACTGCATCCACACTGTAGAAATAATCCAGTTTGACCCACTTTAACTGCCATGGCCCAGTGCTATGGAATTCTGGGAACTGTAATTGTGAGACTAATAATAATAATAATAATAATAATAATAATAATAATAATAATACGTTTTATTTATAGACCGCTATTCCGCAATGATCATAGCGGTGTACAGTAAAAATTGAATACAAAACAAATATAAGGTGACAGTTAAAGGAGGGAGAAGTCTCGTCCTTCAGGCAGTCCCTGATGTTGCTGGGTCTGCCTGATCGCTCCCTCTGAGGCCAAGGTGACAGTTGAGGAGGGAGGGGCCTCTTCCTTCAGGCAGTCCCTGATGTTGCTGGGTCTGCCTGATACCCACTCTGAAAGCCAAAGTGACAGTTTTGAGGAGGGAGGGGCCTCTTCCTTCAGGCAGTCCCTGATGTTGCTGGGTCTGCCTGATCACTCCCTCTGAGGCCAAGGTGACAGTTGAGGAGGGAGGAGCCTCTTCCTTCAGGCAGTCCCTGATGTTGCTGGGTCTGCCTGATTACTCCCTCTGAAGCCAAGGTGACATTTGAGGAGGGAGGAGCCTCTTCCTTCAGGCTGTCCCTGATGTTGCTGGGTCTGCCTGATCAGTCCCTCTGAGGCCAAGATGACAGTTGAGGAGGGAGGGGCCTCTTCCTTCAGGCTGTCCCCGATGTTGCTGCCTGATTTAGCCTTCTCTGCCAAGAGAATTCTGGTGCCACAACAAGCTATAATTCCCAGAATTTCATAGCATTGAGCCATGTATTATTTCTGTAGCACAGATGCAGTCATTGTCATGAAAACAGTGGCTGACCATATCAGAGTTGATATAAAATATTTTAATATTCTGACTGTTGCTGTCTGGATCACTTATAACACTGAATTATGGATTTTAATGTTTGACATGATTTGATAATTGGTATCTTATGGTATTTGATATATAAGTATATTTAAAAGTGGTCAATATTTGACAGTTGATACATAAAACCCATCTGTATTTGTAGACAACAGTAGCAGCTGACATCTGATCAGTGACATAACTGCAACTAGCACATAATACCTATTGCTGAAACACAGTTAAAAAACACTGCCTTTCTGTTTAGAAACCGGTGATAAAACATGGAACCAAAGTCAAATTCTAACTAAATGTGAATTTAACCAACATTAAATTCTAATTATATTCTAAATGAATCTGAATTGCAATTTTAATGCACATGTTTCTAAAATTCTGTTACAGTTCTATATTGCATATTCACCAAACAGGACAAACCAGTCATTATTTGCATTTAATAAATGGGAGCAAGGATTTTTTATAATAAAAATCTGTTCTGGATGTTGTTTATCATTGAAATACAGGAAATATTATCAATCAATAGCAAAATTTCATAAAATCTGGATTCCACACAATTTAAAATAATGAAGTGTATGTGTTCAAGTGCATATGTTTGATTATCTTACATACTATCCTTTGTATTTTCCCATATAAATACTTAGCTTTGAAGATAATGAGTGATGCATTGGATATTTAAAAAAAAATAATAAGAAAATAAAATTTGTTCTCTGGACTGTTCTGTATTGTTGCTTAAAATAGTATCTAACTACAGTACAGGCACGTGTCAGTTACCAAATCATGACAAAGAAGCCCATTTTTACAAAGTATTTTGATGTCTGCCTAGCCCCACTTTCTCTACTTGTCTTCTATCTAGATGGTAATAGCATTGGTATTGGGGGGAATGAGGGCTGGAAAAACACTGAGTTTCATTGCCAGGTTGCAGCGCCAGTAAACAGTGGGCGCTGGAAAAGAATGAGATTCTGCACCAGGCTGTGCTATTGTAGCTGTAGGTACATGCCTACAACAGGCAAGATAAACAGCAGCTTTCTCCAGAATCCCTTACTGATCAAGACAGAAAGAAGGGGAGAGCAGATAAGTTCGGTTCCCTAGCTATTCCCAGTATGCTAAAAAGTTTGGCTACCCTGATGGAAATCATAAGAAAAATGGAAAATGGTCAAAAGAAAAAAAATCTTTGGATGCATTTTAGAAGCAGCTGTCAAGACAGTTTATTTATGTATTTATTTTACTTATGGAAGACTTACCTGAATAAGTTGTTTCTTTCACATGAGCATGCTGTTTTGCAAAAAATGTTTCCTGAACACACTGAGCTGTTCTTTTTTTCTGTTTGCTAACTGGATACCACTTCCTGACCTTCTTTTCTCTGTTTTTCTCTCAACCATTGCTATAAATCTTACATACTGTTACTGAAAACCTTATATGCAGCTACTGGAGGAGGGGGGACTTTATAGGCATATTTCATGGTACGTGGAAACGCATAGAATGAAATGTGCAGTCTCTATTCTTTCTGTGTTATATCTAGTACCAAATTGTGGTGATGGGATCTCCTTCTCTGGATGCCAAAAAGTATCTGGACAGCTACCTGCTGGGGATCCTCTAGCTGGAGATCCTGCACTGAGCAGGGAGTTGGAGCTGATGGCCCATTGGGGCCTTTGCAACTCTGTAATTCTATGATTTTCTGTTAATGAAATATTACCCAGGAATACATCTACTTTATTAACTGAGGTATACCTGCATTAAATTTAAAAATTCAATAGCAATGTTCACATTATTTCTGAAATCCTGACCATACTATTGTGTATCTTATTTTAATATAACCTCAAAGGGCTTTGATAGCCAGCAGAGCAGAATCTCTGTGCAATTATGCAGCATTCTCTTTAATCTTTAGAGAATCCTGATAGTCATCAGATGATGAACAAAATAAAACGGCACCTGCCCATTCAACAGAAAAAGTATTGCCTGTCCTATACTTTATTCCTCTTTTATCTTAGAACTTCTGGCAAAATTAAAACCTTATACTGTACTTATGTTACAATAGCAAAAAGTCACCACTAAGAAGGGGTATGATGTTTTTGAAGGAAAGATAATTCAACAAGTGTGTTATCTCTTTGCTCGGGATTGCCTGCCAGTGTGCATAATTTGGGAATTCTTGGACCTAATACTGATTTCAGCTGGGGTGGGAGGGTGGGTATGTGGGTACTGTAGCTAAGTATGCCTCAGCACACTTTAGGGTAATGTGCCAGCTGTTTCCTTCATGGAGAAGATGGAACACGCTGCCATGACACATCTTACACTGAAGTCTTATATGTGTAGGTACAATGAGTTCAATGGGATTTACTCTCAGGTAAATGGATATAACACTGCACCCTTAGTCACATCTACAATGGATTACTACAAAGCATTTTATATGAGGCTGCCTTTGCTGTATGAAATTTCAAAGCTAAAAAGGTAAAGGTTTCAAGTCGTGTATATAAATAGTCTGTGTGCCACTGCCACAAATTTCAGTCAGTTTCTGATGCTAGGATTCTCTCCCTCGAGTAATAGCTTTTCTCAAGCTAACAATTGTCCCTTTAAGTACAGGAAATTTATACATAGCAATCATTGAAGAGCTGCATGTAATCTCTGGCTCTCAAAATATTTCCATGGAAGTGGCATTGAGAACGAATTGTTCATACTTGTTTGCATGCCACAGAACAACAAAACCTTGAGAAAATGTGTGTGCCTGTGAATAGCATCATCATTTTATAAAAACTATTTCTCCTGTATTATTTTTTTAAGCACGTTTTCCTAAAAAAAATGCTTGTATTATGCATGTTATGCATTTTGGTGGGCCAAATAATGGTATCACTATTTTGTGGATTTTGGATGTCATTGTACATTGTACTTTGCTACATAGCCAACACGGCTATGCCTGAATATGTCAAAACTGGTTTATTAATATTAAAATATAAACACATGTAATATTTGATATATTGTTGCAGACTATTAATATATTTGTTTGAATTTAGGGACACTTCCCAAAGTGAATGGGCAGAAATTTCAGCAGTAAAGTTTCATTCTGGTGATATTATCCACCCCTGTACAAATACTGAGTGTCAGGCAGCTGTGTAACAAGAGCAGGAAGAACAGAAGAAGGGAGAGCTCCTACTTCTTCTTTTAAAGGGCAATTTGTACCTTGACTTATCTGAGGCATCTTTCACATTCAGCACTATAAATAATTATTTCATAGTAAGGAAGCCAGCAGGAAGCAGATAGCTGTACTAACAGCTTTTCCAAAATATTTTCCCTGTCTTTTTAAATATAACATAATGGCCATAATGATTACTGTGAGTTAAGTTTCAAATAAATCCTTTTAGAACTAAATATTAAGTAAATCTGTACAAATGTTTAATTTTTACACTGTATCTCTGGCTTTTCAGATCTGCCTGTTCTTTCATGCTCAATTCTCTATAAATACACAAGAGGCACTTCCGATTTTTTAAAAAAGTATCATGAGCAATACCTATGTTTATTTTAAAAAGTAAATGAGGACAAAAGGATCTATTTGGAAGGACATTGTGTGCTGTCCTGTTGAAAAGTGCTTAATGAGAACTTAATGGTAGGAATGACCTCTTCCATTTTAAACCTCCAGGCTTTTTCTTTGCAGCTCTGGTTCTCTCACACACATTTACCAAAGGGTGGATTTGAAAACACATTTAACTGATCTGACCTTCAAATATTTTCTTTGAAACATATGGAAGTCACAACACTTCATCCTTGGCATACTCCTCTAGTTACCGTATTTCATTTTCAGTACACCCTTGAGTCTTGTGTTTTCATCATAATGCCCCCCCCCCCCCCGCAACACACACACTATCAAGGCTCATCAGGACTGTTACTACAGTCAGTGAAAAATAAATGGCATCAAGGATTTAAAGGAGGCTCTTTACTGAAAGGGTAACTTTTCTTCCTCTGTTTCAACAAACCACAGAAAGTCAGAGACAATGAAGTTTATCGCACTGCGTTCCTTCCGTGCGTTCTGAGAACGGAACGGAAGGAGCAGGGCCGAGTGCGGAACGAGTGGGGGACGGATTTTACCGCACGCATCCGTCCCTCATTCGTTCCGTTCCCCCTCTCTTCCGTTCTTAATCTGTTCCAGAGGGGGAAATTTTTGAGAACTGTTCTGAACAGTTCTCAAAAAGCGTGCCCTCTGGAACGGAAAGGGCAGGGAAGAGAGGGGGAACGGAACGAGTGAGAGACGGGTGTGTGCGGTAAAATCCGTCCCCCACTCGTTTCCGTTTCCTGTCGGGCCGGGCCGAGAACCCGGTGCGATAAACTTCAATCACAAACTGGGGTAGGACTAGGGTTGCCATAACCCTCCTGCCGGCGGGACATTCCCGGTTTTTCACCACTAGGGGGCGTCCCTGCACGCTTTTCTCCTTGACTCAGGTTTGTCCCGGGTTCACAGTGTTGCCAATCTGGTGACTTTCACACCAAAATGGGTACTTTTCAGAGCCTTTGGTGTGATTTTGGTGGTTGGTTTTAATGGTAATTTTGAGAGTTGAAATAAGTTCCAATTATTTTTATTCAATTAGGGCTACGTTTTATTGCCATATTAACCTTACAGGGACTTTTCAGGGATTTTGACTGAATATTTGGTGAGATATGGGGGGATTTGGTGAGTTTTGGCCAAACGTTTGGGAAATTATCTTTGAGGCTTGTTGGCAACAATTGTTGCCAGACTCAGGAAGAGGAGCTCCTCCTCTGTTTGGTCCCCACCATGTGGACCGGTCCCAGCAAGGCAGCAGGGGGGAGAGGGCTATTTCCTTTGGCACCGAGGAGGAGGAGGAGGAGGAGGAGGAGGGTGGACATTTTCAATATTTATTTTGCCCCTATGTATTTTTTCTAACATTGACTGCCAGGGCTCAATGCTCTGGAATTCTGGTGTCTGTGAGGCATTTATCCTTTTCTGTCAGAGAGTTCTGGTGCCACAATAAACTACAATTCCCAGGATTCCATAGCACTGAGCCCTGGCAGTCAAAGCAGTGTGTTTTGGACACAGATGTCCTCCTTTTGTGAGTTAATGAATGAATCCAGTCCCTATCCTTTATATCCCTCTCACACACTGCAGGAGTAATAACCCACTTTGAGACAGCTTTAACTCAATGCTAGAGAATCCTGGGAATGCTAGTGTTTGGGAGACATTGAGACTTCTTTGTCAGAGATAGCTCTGGGGCCACAGTGTACTACAATTCCCAGCATTCCCCAGCACTAACCCAGGACAGTTAAGTCACTCTCGAACTGGATTCTTTCCTCAGTGTGGATGCACCTTTGGTGAGGAACTCTGGGCATTTCAGTCCAGCTATGTTTTATATCTGCAGTGTATTTTGGACCAGAGACAAGGTGACCAGACATCCTCCTCCTTTTCCAGGAGGAGGAGTCCTCTTCTGTCAAATTTCAAAATGTCCTCCATTTTGATCATGCCTAAGAAACATGCATTTATATTAACATTTAAAAAAAACCATCAATTTTTTTCGCGTGTCCTCCCTTTATGAAAACTGTGTCCTACATTTGAAAATATTGTCCTACATTTGTCCCAGTTTGGAGGTCCTGACTTATGGCAACCCTAGGTAAGACTCTGAAGTGCTACTCTAGAGTGTAGGAATGTGCATCATAGAATCATAGAGTTGGAAGAGACCACAAGGGCCATCTAGTCCAACCCCCTGCCATACAGGAAATCTCAATCAAAGCATCCCTGACAGATGGCCATCCAGCCTCTGTTTAAAGACCTCCAAGGAAGGAGACTCTATCACCCTCCGAGGGAGTGTCTTCAACTGACGAACAGCTCTTACTGTCAGGAAGTTCCTCCTAATAATGTTCAGGTGGAATCTCTTTTCCTGGAGCTTGCATCCATTGCTCCGGGTCCTAGTCTCTGGAGCAGCAGAAAACAAGCTTACTCCCTCCTCAATATGACATCCCTTCAAGTATTTAAACAGGGCTATCATATTACCTCTTAACCTTCTCTTCTCTAGGCTAAACATCCCCAGCTCCCTAAGTCGTTCCTCATAGGGCATGGTTTCCAGACCCTTCACCATTTTAGTCACCCTCCTTTGGACCTGCTCCAGTTTCTTGACATCCTTTTTAAATTGTGGTGCCCAGAACTGGACACAATATTCCAGGTGGGGCCTGACCAGAGCAGAACAGAGTGGCACTATTACTTCCCCTGATCTAGACACTATACTTCTATTGATGCAGCCTAAAAGCGCATTGGCATTGTTAGCTGTCGCATCGCACTGTTGACTCATGTTCAACTTGTGGTCTACTTGGACTCCTTCGATCCCTTTCACTTGTAGTCTTGTTCAGCCAGGTGTCACCCATCCTATATTTGTGCATTTAATTTTTCCGCCCTAAGTGCAGTACCTTACATTTCTCTATGTTGAAATTCATTTTGTTAGCTTTGGCCCAGCTTTCTAATCTATTAAGGTCATTCTGAATTTTGATCCTGTCCTCAGGGGAATTAGCTGCTACTCCTAATTTGGTATCATATGCAAATTTGATAAGTATACCCCCAATTCTGTCATCCAGGTCATTGATAAAGATGTTGAATAACACTGGGCCCAGGACAGAGCCCTGTGGGACCCCACTGGTCATTTCTCTCCAGGATGAAAAGGAGCCATTGCTGAGCACCCTTTGGGTTGGCCAGTCAACCAATTACAAATCCATGTAACAGTTACCTTGTCCAGTCCACATTTTACAAGCTTGTTTGCAAGAATATTATGGGGAACTTTGTCAAAGGCCTTACTGAAATCAAGATATACTATATCCATAGCATTCCCTTCATCTACCAAGCTGGTATTTTATTAAAAAAAAAAGAGAGAGATCAGGTTTGTCTGGCATGACTTCTTTCTCTGAAACCCATGTTGACTTTTCGTGATTATGGAATTGCCCTCTAGATGTTCTCAGACTCTCTCTCATGATTTCCATTGGTCCCCTCCAACTCCCTGAACATTTTCTTTTTTCAGAAATGAATATCAGTAAGAAAACTTCTGATTCAATTTCTGTTTGCAAGGAGGAAGAGAAGGGTTATTTTACAAATCCATTTAAAAAAGCAAACCCTGTTCATGCCCTGTAATCTGAACTATTATCGAAACATGAGACTTTAACTACTGTACTTAATTCCTGCCTCATTCCACAATATACATGTGTCAATTTGACCATAATTCTCTATTCAAGTACCAAAGGAGTACAACAGCCCTAACTTCCAAGGCTCCACTCATTTCAATAAAATAAAATAAAATAAAAATAACCTACTGGAATGACAGCAAAAGCAAAACAAGCTGATTAATCCTGAATCAGGGATTCCCAACATCCAAAGCAAAATGAGTAAAGCAAAATGCATAAGCACAGAGAGAGTAGGGACTGATTAATTAAGGATCTGTTCAGTATTGCAGAATCTGAGAGTGAACAGAAAGAAATTAAATAGATAGTTGTCCACAAAATCCTCAATAGTACTTTGCTACTCCAAGAAAACATGAAAAAATGTTTTGATAGCATTTTATATTTTAAAATTTAACACATGTGAAAAACAATGCATTACAACAATATAACTGTAACACTGTTTATATGTTTGCCTTTGATCAGAGATAACAGCAGTCTAAATGACTAAACATTTGCAATAATCAGTGCTTCATGTTCCAGAGAAGAATAAAAGCAAAAATCAAATGTCACAGTGCTAAGGAGAATGTACTTCAACAGCCTACTGAACCTACTTTAACTCCTGTCATTAGTTTAAAGTGTTCTGTTTCTAGTATATAAAATGACTGCATTTCTCTGGTTAATTTAATACATATTTTTTGTTAAAATATGTTGGGAAATGCTATGGGTATCAAAATAGGACACATCAATGAATGTAGGACACATCAACAATGGGCTTTTTTCCCTCTCAGACTGAGAACTAAAATGTATTATTTCTAGAAAACATATCTTCAATCGGAATTTCTAAAGAGAAATTTGCTGTCCTGGTAAGTACAGGTCTAAGGTTAAGATGAACCCATGTTGAAGGAAATCCATGCCATGTTTGACTTTCCTTCAAAGAAGATATGTATGGGTGTGTTTGCAATAATTTTATCAGAAGAATGCCTCTAGGGGACAGAAGTTCTTTATCTTTTCATTGAAACCTCTGACTCTGATCCAGCTATTCTTATTTTGGGCAACTAACTGTATATAAAACTAGTGACCTTTGACAAACATATCAGGCTATTTTTTTCCAAACATATGTTTAAATTCCACTTTCCAGATTATTGCAAGTGGCCAGAAAATGGGTTCACCCAATGGCTGTAATTTTGCTCTCAATAATATCTTTAAGTCACACTTTCTCCAGACTATAGCCAGTTACGAGAAACAGGTCTTCCCTGCACCCACCGTTTTGTTGGTAAGAGATATTCATAATATAGACTATGATTTTAATACATATAGAAGAAAATGTTATATAAAATTTTACTATTGAAGAAAAACACTCTGTATATAAATCTGCATTTGCTTTATTATTTATTTTCTTCACACTATTTTAAAATACTATTTACAGTCAGCCCTCCATTTCTGTGGGGATCTGTTCCGGACCCCCCACAAAAACGGAAACTCGCAGAAATTCAAGCCCCATTGGGGTGCATGACTGCAAGTGGCTGTGGGCATGCGCCTCGGGTGTGCACCCCATTTTAAGCTCCTCTGTTTGCTCCTTGCAAGTAAGCGAGGGTCATGGATCTCAAGTCCATGAAAACAGAGGGGCAGCCGTATATATAGTAGTCCACCTTTATCCATGTGTTCGCTTTCCCCATTTTCAGTTACCCATGGGCAGCCATGGTCCAAACATATTACACAGTCTCTCGTTATCCATGGTTTTGCTTTCTGTGGTTTCAGTTACTACAGTAAATCGCAGTCCAAAAACATTGCTGGTATAGGGTTTGGTACTTTTTGCAATTTCAGGCATCCACTGTAGGTCTTGGAAACTATCTCCCATGGATAAAGGGGACCCTGTGTTAATTTATAGTACTTAAGGTAGATGTTGCCTACACATACATACATACATACATACATGCATGCACAAGTAGCTTTGAGATTGTCAACCAGCAATCAAAAGACATTATGTAGCACTATTCCATGTTCCCTTCCTTAATTAATCTTCTTAGGAAAGGAAAAAGAAAGAAAAGGCCTTGGGGAAACAGATGAGGTTTAAAAAGGAAGATGCTTAGACACCAGAAAAGTTCATCAAATGAAGCCGAGTGATTGCACAACAAAAGCCTAATCTGCAAGCACCCACTTTTTGTACTCCCTGTATGTTGTGGTAATGATCAGGGTGCCAGACTGATAAATCTTTGGTTGATTTAATCACAGGGCTTTTAACACACACAAAAATACTAATTAGCAGCTTTTTAGGACCTTGCAGGAAAAGCACAATTTCCTTAAATAAGAGAACACAACAATAAACAAATTGTTCATCACTGGAAGGAAAGACCATCTCTGGTATATATGTTTTCATGAGATGGGAAGCATAAAATATTTCCTTTTATAGCGAGTGTGGAATATTTCTTTTTTAGACTGTTTTGGTGATTTCAAATGGCATGCTCTTGTCAGAATTGTGGAAGAGTCTGGTCTAAAAGAGTGACTGACACTGAGCATAATCTGTTTTAGGTGCCTTTGATTCACTAGTGGATTCACTTTGAAATGGAAAATGCTACCTAGCTTACATAGAGGGAACAGCCATTCTTAAATGTGCTGTTTTTCCATCAAATTTGGCACAGTAGGGAGGCCTATAAATGGGCCCTGCATGCAATAATGTCTTTTAGTCTTAGCCTCTTGTATTAATCCTTCAGGGAATTGCAACTTTAATGTGCAATTAAAGCTTTAATTTATTAATCTACAACATTTGCAGCTGCAGTAATTATAAATTCAGGCAGTACTCATTGCTTCCCATTTAATTTGCCTATTCTAAGAAGTCTGCCAGTTGAGGAAGGGCAATATCATGAGAACAATCTTCAAAGCCATAGACAAGAGTCTTAATCTTTAAGGCTGCACTCCTTGCCTTGCTTTCATGTGCAGACCTCTCAAAGAGTTTGGCAACATATTCCATGAACATAACTCTAGGCTTAAGAAAGGAGTGGGAAGATGAATAAACATAACAAAAAAAAAACCCTGTCTATTTGAAGCAAATTCAGAAAAGCTATATAGGTATATGTGTGTGTGTATTCATCTTACCTATTGTGATAGAGGACTCACAGTGATAGTAGCCATTAGATTGCTTTTTTTTAAACATGGAGCAAAGATCTAGACGTATCATGGATTCATCTCCAAAATAATGGTTCTTGAAGTTCTCAAACAAACTTGGGTCGATTTTTTTCACTCCCTTCAAATATCAAAGAAAAAAGCACATGGTCAGAGGAGAAGCAAAATCGGTGTACAGTACATCAGACAGTAACATGTTTTAAAGAGTCCTTTCTTCTTAATTCTCTGAACCAAAATTTCAATATGGCCTTTCAAAATAAAAATGCTTGGTTTTTTTGCTAGCTAGTAATACACTTTCTAATGTAATTCAGCTGCAGTGATGTAGTGACTGCATTTTACTGGCACAAGATAAGCAAGTTCTCACCTGTCCCTAGTGCCTATTTGTCCAGCAGTAACGTATATTCATATAAACCTTGTCAATTGTAGATTATTTCTATTGGATCACAATGCTCACAAATACAGTACAGTCCTACTATTCCCAGTGCATAGGTAGAATTCGTTTTGTCTGATATGACAAACAAATTGTATAAACAGTAACCAAGGCTGAGAGCAGGGGTCACAACTGTGATCCTTGGAGTCTTCCCGCTCTCTTCCTAAGTGACATTTCCTGTTCAACTGTTCTTTCTGAATATGCAAACAGTGGCAAGATAGAATGGGAGATGAAATATCATTCTCCGTTTCTTATGCTCTCTTCTCCTTTTTGGTAGTTGTGATAATTGGGCTCAAGGTAAAGGAAGCTAGAAAAAGTGCAGTGGTACAGTGGTGAAGTTGTGAAGTACACAACTGAAGGTATTTTGTTCAGGGTTTTCACAGTACCAGGAACAAACACTGGCAGTATTAATGTCTAGGATCTGTGTGTATCATTTCCCCCTAGATCCTGTACTTCACTGTATCTGACAGTTAGGAGAAATGGGAGAGCCATTTATACCTGTGGAAAGCTGCAATCTAGTATTGACAGTGTTCCAATAAGTAGGGTTGACATTTAATCAGGAATTCTTGACATCTAAAGACACTTCATTTCTTCTAAAACCCTTCTTTCTCCTCCCATTGAAATCATTAGGAGGGAAGAACTGGGTCCCAAGTTTGAATTTCTCTTTTGAGTTTATCAGACAAGGGAAATTGGAAGTATAATCCGATGGCAATCTGAACGCAATCATGGGGTTTAACGTTATTGTGTGATAACCCACTACACACAAATTCGGGCAATGGGAAGTCAGTCCGAATGCAATCATGTGGTTTCACATTATTGCGTGATAGACTGCCACACGTAAATTCAGGCAATGGCATGCTATTTTGGGGCAATGGGGAGCCAGTTTGAATGCAATGCGTATTCATGTAATTGCACGAAACTAGCGACTTTAAGTGAATGCGTTCTGGCCCCACTTTCTTTTCATTCAAATTTAAGAGAAATTCCTCCCATTTGATAAACTCCTTTGTCTCTCTTCATCCATTTCCTCCCTTGTTTCATGTTTTTACACTGTGATCCTGAATGCACTGAGTTTTCTTTTTTACTTATCTCTAAGTCACTCAGAAGGGGCCTAAACACCCAAAAGGCACCAGCTCTGTCTGGTCTTGGAAGCTAAGCAGTGCCAGTGCTTGTTAGTACTTGGATGGGAGATCACCAAGGAATACCAGGTGCTCCCCATTTGACCCAGTTCATTTTTATAGTGCACTGAACAACGAGAAAGAATAGTATCTGTTTTGCATAACAAGGTCCGGATATGCTCTTAACTGAACGCTGTTATTTTTAATTGTACAGACTTTGCATATTTATGCTTAATATGCCATTGCTGTGTTAAAACTGGTTGTGGTTGTTTTGCTCTGTTTTTAATTTTTTTATTGCCTGGAGGTCTGTTGACTGTAATAAAGTCTTTGATTGATTGACTGAATACCAGGTTCTATAGGCTATATTTCAAAGGAAGGAACTGGCAAAAAGACCTCTTGAGTATTTGTCTAGAAAACCTAATGAAATTCATGGGGTTGCTTTAAGCTCACAGGTGACCTGAATGGACATGTACACACAGAAGTGACTCAGAGAGATTTTTGGCTAAAAGATAGATGAAAGTGCTCTAAATAAATGAAAATTGTGTGTGTGTGTGTGTGTGTGTGTGTGTGTGTGTGTGTGGTAAATAGTGTGGAGGATATGCCTGTCCTTATGATTGACATAAGACAAAGTATCATCATTTCCTGCCCTTAGGACTGCTCTGTAACTCAAAGTAGGTATAATTAAAATTATCTCATATTCTACACCTGTGCAGACTTATTGAAGAAGGTCAAGGAGGAAAGTGCCAAGGTAGGTGTAATGTTGAACATTAAGAAAATAAAAATAATGACCATAAAAGATCTACAAGAGTTCATCCTAGATAATGAAAAAACTGAAATAGTCAAAGAGTTCTCACAACTTGGTTCAAACATTAATCAGAATGGAGACTGCAGTCAAGAAATTAGAAGGCTAGGATTGGGGAGGGCAGCTATGAAAGAACAGGGAAAGGTACAGCACTAAAGTGACAATTGCCCAAGCCATCGTATTCCCCATCACCCTGTATGGATGTGAGAGTTGGATAGCAAAGAAAGCCAATAGCAAGAAAATAACTCATTCAAGATGTGGTGCTGGAGAAGTGTGCTGAGGATACCATGGTCAGCCAAAAAGATAAACAAATGGGTCATTGAGCAGATCAAGCCTGAACTCTCCCTGGAAGCCAGGATGACATATTTTGGCCACATCATGGAAGGCATGAATCGTTAGAAAAAAAATTATAATGCTAGTTAAGGCAGAAGGTAGCAGAAAGAGAGGGAGAGCACATACCAGATGGATGGACTCAGTCAGAAAGGCCATGGGCCTGAGCCTGCAGCACCTGAGCAGAGCAATGGGGGACAGGGAGTCTTGGAGAAGTCTCATCCACAGGGTCGCCATGAATTGAGTCTACACAATGGCAGTTAACAACAACGAACACCTGCATCTACATTCTTTTCTTCCCAAATCTTTCTGCTGTTTCTCTGTGTCTGTTATATACTGCAAGTCTCTCAGGGTATGATATGTCTGTCATACATATTCTTTCTAAACAATTATGAACATCAATGGAAACTCAAGAAATAAATAAATACATAAATATTCATCTAAGGGAATCGATAGTTTTGTAAAACTATAAGCAGCAGTCTTTGCTGAGCATAATATAGTGTAAGTATAAAGTGCTATCTCAGTCATCAGTTTAAAATGTATAATAGCAAATAGAAGAATAAGAAATAAACCAAGTGTTTACAGTCTAAAGAAAGCAGGGGTTCAATAATTATTTGAATTCAGTTTCTTTACTGATTTGTTTAATGGATTCCGTCCCACTTTGTAATGGGTATCGTATCTCTTTGAAAATACAGGATACCACACACACAGAGAGAGAGAGAGAGAGAGAGAGAGAGAGAGAGAGAGATACACACACATTTATGTCATATAAAAGAAAAGAAAAACTGAATAAAAAGAGTTTAATTGTAAGTGTAGTACACTCTATATATTTCTATCTAAATTATTCAGTTTGTACATGAAGACAAGTATAGTTTCTTATTTATATAATAATCATTTGCTTTTTTGAGGAAGATTCTGGACCCAACAAGGATCTCAAAAGAAAGTCCAATTTTGCTCATAGATGCTTTCTTTCATTCTTAAATTATCACTGTCATCTAGTGGTAAAGCTCTTGAACTACATATGTCTCAATATGGTTTGCTGCTGCTCAAATCTCCTTAAAAATAGGTCAAATTTAGGATTTCACCACTTCCAGTTTCACTTTTCTAGGAAAAAGATTAACCCTGGAGTTTCAAAAGAGCTGCCACTAGTTCAATGCTGCTTTTTTCAACTCAAGTGTAAAATGCAGAAGCTAGTTATTTGTTTATTCCTGTATTGCCTACCAGTCCATAAGGGCTCCCAACGCAATGAACAAATTAAAAGAAATTAAAACAATACCAAGACAAAAACATTGATAAAACACAATAAAATATTCTTCAAAAAACTCTTGAAAGCAGTCTAAAAATAATCCTAGAATCTAGTTTCAAAATAGTTAAAACAGCACTAAGTGTCATGTGGAACAGCACTCTTTGATGGGGCCAGCTTACCTTCCTTGGGTAGAGAGTTCCACAGTGGAGGCGATGCTACAGAGAAAGTCTGTTATGTGTACCCACCAAACAAACTTGATGAGATGTGAACACATATATGCCCTGATAGTTTATAGAATATATAGAAATGAGTTGATACAATGCCAAGTCGCACAGTCAGTTGAGAAAAATATATCAAATTTGTTCCATTAACTGGAAAATGACATTTAAGTAAATGAGAAACTTGAAATATACTGTATACACTCGACTATAAGTCGACCTCATGTATAAGTCGAGGGCAGGTTTTGGGGCCAAAATTATGGATTTTCATATGACATAAGTCAAGGATAAGATTTAGGGACATGTAACAAAGGATGTAAAAGATGAAGCAATGGAAAATGATGCTAAAGAACTTATAAAATTCTGGCAGACATAACTGTGTTCACCCTAAAGGCTGGATGCATGATAGAGTAGAGGTTAGTACTTCTTTTTAGGTGCTCCCAGATTGGACATTTTGCCTCTCTACTCAGAGACAGGTAATCACTCACACACACACACACACATATATGAGTTAAAGTACTAGGGTTAGGGAGTATGCGGTTGGTGCGCGCTCCCTAAGCCTTGTATCACCTGGAGCACGCACCGCTTTATGGAGGTATGTACTGGCCCATAATTTTGTTACTAAATCAAGGAACAGGCAAAGTGCACCCTGAGGACCCCATATGCCCCACCCAGGTCATTTTGTGATCCTCAGGGCCCCCAGGGCTCAAAAATATATATTTTGTAGATTTTTTGGAGGGGGCTGCCTTTTTGTAAAATGGCATCTCCTGGGCAAAGGTTCCTTCCACAGTCCCTGGATAGCATTGGGGAAATTTGGGGGTCATTTTTGGGAGCATTTTTACAGGTGAAACGTGTGTAGTTGAGACAGTACCTGCCGCCTCCCAAGTCTCCTAGCTTCTCACAGTTGCCCATCCTTGCTCTATACTGTAGGACAACACATGGTGCAGAATAATTTGTAAGTGTGCAGTCTTCCTAACGAAGGGGCTCGTAGGCTCACAAAGGATATTAGACAAACTGGATCTCAAAGGGAGTAGCTATCTGTCTTGCAAATGGGATTTAAAGTTTATTTCCTGGACTGAATATCCCAGTACCCTCATGGCCAGGAGGAGGAGGGGCCCGCCTGCATGAATATCCTTCCAGCCCATCTAAAATGAAGACAACCACAACATCTTGAACAAATGCGGGGCTGTAACTAACATCGTCAACATTTTCTTCTTTCTTTCTCCTGTATGAGTTTTAACACTTTTGCCTGATGAAAAAGCCAGTGGAGCTTTGAAAGCTTGCAACTTGTATAATGTGCGTTTTGGTTGTCCCCATAAAGAGATCGGTGTCTTGTGGATTTTGGGTGATACTGTACTTTGCTATTATGCCAACACGGCTACCCCTGTATATGTTTGATGGATGACTATGATGGGGGTTACTAGATCTCAGGACTTGGTCCCTCTTCTCTAATTCTAGGGACAAAAGTGCTGCCTTGAAAGGTGTGTATATATGCATTTTCTTCATTTCTTAAACTTGTTTTCTTGTTTTCTTTTCAATTTAAATAGCATACTTTACGCAACTGTGATTGATGGTTAATGTATCATGCTTAGTGACATTCCCAGGAGCTGCCTTTTGGAACATCATCCTTGGAACGGTACCAGGGCATGCATCCTGTGATAAGAGGTCTTGGCCTTAAAATCTCATTATCTAACATAGTCCTGACTGGTCAGCCCTAAATATGGTAGATGTGCTTACAAGTGTCAAGTGCCAATATTTAGTGGATGGCTTGAGGTAGATTGTAATGGCATTGGGCCTACAACGTGAGGCTAGACTGTGATTATGAATAGGGTTGCCAGAACGAAAACTCGACACTGCTCCTGTTCTTTTCATGGTTGTGCAGAAGAGGGAATTTCAGCAAGTGTTGCTTGTCACACAACTAGGTAACAAGTGACACCTCCTGAAATTCCCTCTTCTACACAACCATTAAAGGAGCAGGAGCCATCTCCAGTTTTCACTATGGCAACCCTACTTATGATACTTTCTACTTTCTGAATGTGGACTGTTTTTTAATTATACAATATATGTCTTGTATATTTAAATGTGGACTGTTTTAAATAGCATATGCCTTGGATATTTAAACGTGGACTGTTATACTATGTCATATTTGTCCTTTTAAACTGTTGCGTGTTTTAATTAACGTCTTTTAGCTGATGTTGTTCATTGTTGATTTGTTGCTGTTCCTCTTCTTGTGGAATGAGGTTGAGGACAACAACAAGTCAACAAGGAACAACACACAACAGTTTAAAAGGGCAAATAAGACATAGAAGATTTTCACACGACATTGCTATATCATTCCTTTAACGTCCCAAAGTGCAGTGGAATCATCATAACAGTTAGACGATTCCAAAAGATTTTCAGGCTGTTAGTGTTCTTAAAACGTTGATGTATCAGAATTCAGCAACAAATGATTACAAAACTATTTCAAAACAGTTGAATTGCTGAATTCTGATATACAGTATCAACGTTTTAAGTACATTAACAGCCTCATGTGAAAATCTTTTGGAATTGTCTATCTGTTATGACAATTTCAGTACACTTTGGGACAATAAAGGAACGATATAATGATGTCGTGTGACAATTTAAAACAATCCACATTTAAATTGTATATGCCTTACACAATTTAAAGACATATACCATTTAAAACAGTGGGTAAGTAAGATTTATTATTATTATTATTATTATTATTATTATTATTATTAGGTCAACACCTAGGAGAGAAATGTGGTAGCTGTAACCCTTCAGACACTTCAGACTACAACTCCCACAATTCCTTGCTTGAATGTGGCAGCTGCAGGCCAAGATTGCCTGAGGGACAAAAGACTCCCCATTTTGACACACTAAAATGGTTAAGAAGCTGTTTATGTGGGATGACATTCAAATTATAATTTATTTTTAAAATATTGTATTATATTAATGTATAAATTATCATTTAGCCTTCCTCCTTTCCTGACAGACTTGAGATGGGGGCATGGGGTGGCCCAGCAACGCTACACTGTGAGGGACTTTCCCCTCCATCACTGTATTTTTAAAGCACTTAGGAATTTCTGTTTCTTTGGAGGGATGTAGAAAATGATTCTGTGGGAAATGGAGGCAGGATTGAGCCCACTTCACAAGAACAATGTGCCTAAAGTTACTTATGCCATTTAAATCCCCACAGCCATACTTTAATAGGTTGTTGTTTTCTTTACAAGGGTAAAGTAAGGCTGCATCCGTGCACTGCAGGAACAATCCGGTTTGACACCACTTTTAACTGCCACAGCTCAATGCTATGGAATTCTGGAAAGTGTAGTTTGTTGTGGGTGGCACCTACTAAATACATTTCCCAGAATTCCACAGCATTGAGCCATGGCAGTCAAACGCGGTGTCAAACTGGATTATTTCTGCAGTGCAGATGCAGTCTGTGGTCCAAAACACATTGCAGGAATAATTCAGTTTGAGACCGCTTTAACCTGGCTCAGTGCTAGGGAACCCTGGGACTTGTAGTTTATTGTGGCACCACAGCTCTCTGTCAGAGAAGTCTTGCAAAACTACAGTTCCCAGAATTCCCTAGCATTGAACCAGGGCAATTAAAGCAGTCTGAAACTGGATTATTTCTGCAGTGTGTTTTGGGCCTAAGATAGTCTTAATTAATTCATAAAAGCAGAACTGTTTATAACTTAATCTTCTGACTCATTTACAGTCATAAAATGGTGGCTAAGCCTCATTCTACCATTTGTTTGTATTACATGTCTCTCTGTGTAAGCATTCTCTGCAGTTTGGTTAGCTCTTCAGCAATGGCTTCTTTTGGGCCTGCTAGTAAAACTTTCCAGCCCTGTTCTTGTCCACTAACAAACTCTTTTCTCCTCCCCAGTTCCTTATCCCATTCTCTTTGGCGGCAGGCGAAGATGAGATAAACTAACACGGAGAACCAGCCTAGGAACCCTTGTTCTTAACTCGTGGAAGAAATGAACCTAAAAGAAAAAGGCTACCATTTGTGACTTCACAGGAAGGTAACAGGCAAAACTGTTTGGGAAGAGATGCTATGACTGTCACAGTATGTATGCTGCAGGTAGGAAGGGGAGAGGATTTGAAAGATCTCGTCTTATTTATAATGGCAGTGAAGAAAAAATTGCCAATGAAGAAGTAACAAACCAGGTTGGGAGATTACAAGAAATAAGTGGAGTCAGGGAGTGAAAAGAACTTGTAGGACCTTTGAGATTAACTGAAAGAAAGAAGTTAGTAGCTAGCATGGGCTTTCATAAACTTCATCTTACTTCTTCAGGTGCATGTTTTGGAGTGGAATTAGGAAGTTGCTAAAGCTTGTAAGGCTGCATCTGCACTGCAGAAATAATCCGGTTTGACACCTCTTCAACTTTCATGGCTCAATGCTATGGAATTCTGGGAAGTATAATTTTATGAGACATTTAGCGATCTCTGTCAGAGAGCTCTGGTGCCTACAAATCCCTGACTTCCAGCACTGAGCCTTGGCAGTTAAAGTGGTGTCCACTGGATTATTTCTGCATGGGGATGCAGCCCAAGTGTTGAAACGTTTCTACTTAAACAACACCCCCCCCCCCCCCCCCAGCAGTATGCATATCTTTATAGTTAACATCAGAAAAATAAGGGAAACTGGGTGTAGCATTCCTCCAGAGGCTCAAAAAATCAAAGTCAGACAGAAAGAACTTAACCTGTTTATCTAATGTCAGTAATTTAAAAACACTCTTGCTGATAGTCAGGACAAAATGAAAAATGAGGTCTGGGGTTTCAACAGGAAAACATGTTTAGAGGCCAGAGCTGAGGAAAAATATCTAACTTCTATGAGAAAAGGACACTTTTCTCTATTTATTTACTCTCAGAGCGGCTAATAAATTGTTAATTGCACAGTTCTGCAATATTCTGCCATTTCCTTTTTATATAAGGTTTTAATAAAATGTTTTTTACATACAAGTAAAAACACAATATGTACAATTACACACACACGCACACTCACTTGTATATATTATGTATTACATACATTCTATGTGTGTGTGTGTGTGTGTGTGTGTGTGTGTGTGTGTGTGTAAAAAGAAGAAGAAAGAAAAAAGTATCAGTTTGTGGGGAAAATAAAGTGTGACTACACTACTGTACTAGGAAAGTCTGACTATTGGGGGTTGGGGCTGACTGGAATGGAAGAAGGCCTACAGCAGCGATAGAGAACATAGCAGATTTAACAGTGATAGAAGGAAGAGCTGAGATGATATAAAACTGCTGATCAGTAAGTAACAACAGAAGACTACAAGAAGATAATAGTGTTGGTGCTGCCTGTATAATTTATTATACTATGCTGTTTTTGTATGGATTGTAAACACTGTGCACTGCAGCTTGGAGACAAATCTATAAAGAGGGCCTGAGAGTATGGGGCAATGACTGGAAAGTGCAGTATAGAGGAGGGATGTATTAAGCACTTTAAATACAATAAAGTGTAAAAGTCAATCCCTCCACTCTACCATCTGACCTCCCTAAATGTTATGATCAAAAACAGCTGTTATTAAAGGAGATCAATCACCCATCTAGATCGCCAAGTTAAAATAAGAAGTATGTATTGTGTGTGTGTGTGTCATCCATCCATCCTGTTGATTTATTGTAGAGCTTCACATTTCACTGGGTCTTTAAAAGCTGCACTTCCCCTACTAGCAAGTGAAGCAAAAATGAGACCTGAATTCTTACTGTGTAAATTCAATTAATATGCACCTTTTTGTTACATAAATAGAAGCAGTGAGGGATGAGAACAGCCTTGGGACTGTGGGACTGGAAAAGAGAAGTGTAACTCCTTTGTTTGTTTCACTGCCAAGGTCCTGATAAAATTTGCCTTTATGAAGTTGTTACCTACATTTCAAGAGAAGCTGCTATCAGCACCAAGGGAAACTTCTCTAGAAATACAAACAGCAGCATCACAGAGGTGATTTTTGCTGCAACTACACAGTATAACAGAAATAAAGAGTTATGCTTCCTCTTCTCATGCCCTCCATTCCCGAAGTTTCCTTATAACTGCTATTTGCCTAACAAAAGCATACATGTTACATGTATTCATACAATTAATATCACACCTGCTTTCGCGTTCCCAAAAGCAATCATGACAATACCCTTCATCGGCACTGCTAATTGGTATGTAGTTATTCATAGAATCATAGAGGTGGAAGAAAGCACAAGAGCCATCCAGCCATTCCATGCAGGAATACAGAATCAAAGCACTCCTGACAGATGGTATCCAGGCTCTGTTTAAAAACCACCAAAGAAGGACACTCCACCACACTTCAAGGCAGCATATTCCACTGTCAAACAGCTCTTACCATCAGGAAGTTCTTCCTAATGTTTAGGTGGAATGGGTTTTTTTTTCCTTTCTGTAGTTTGAATCCATGTCCTGTGTCCTAGTCTCTGGAGCAGCAAGATATAAAGTTGCCCCTTCTTCCATATGGCAGTCTTTCAACATTTAAACATGGCTATCACGTCACATCTTATCCGTCTCTTCTTCAACTAAACATACCCTAAGCTGCTCTTCATAGGACATGGCTTCCAAACCTTTCTCCATTTTGGTCACCTGCCTATGGACATGTTCCAATTTGTCAATATCCTCCATGAATTGTGATGCCCAAACTGGACACAATTTTCCAGGTGAGGTCTGACCAAAGCAGAATATAGTGGTACAGCTACTTCCCTTGATCTAGACACTCCACTCCTATTGATGCAGGGTAGAATTGTATTGACTTTTTTAGCTGCTGCATTGACTCATATTCAGTTTGTGGTCTATTAAGAATCCCAGATCCCCTTTGCAAGCACTGTTGTCAAGCTAGATGTCACCCATCCTGTATCTGAGTGTGTTATTTTCTCTCTCCCCTAAATGGAGTACTGTACCTTACATTTCTCCCTGTTGAAATTCATTTTGTTAGTTATGGTCCAGCTCTCCAATCTGTTAAGGTCATTTTGAATTCTGATCTTGTTCTCTGGGTTATTAACTAGGCCTCCAAATTACATGTCTTAGATGGAATTTCTATCCAAGGTGTTCTTTAGGGTAGCATTTCCAGTATAGAAAGATTAGCAGTATGAAAATGTTGGGTCTATTTTAAAAATGGCTGTCCACAGCCTTTAACAAAAATAAGCACGCTTTTGGAATCCATTAATCTGTTGTAGTTTATGTTCTATTTGATCTTCAATGTACATTAGCACTCCCACTAACAGCACACTCAGGTTTTGAGTACCAACAGTTCTCCAAAAAAAAAAAAAAAAATGGAGCCTCTGAGAAGTGATAAGGGGGGTATCAGTGTGCTTTAGGGAAACTTGAAGGTTTGCAGAAGTAATATGAGCAAATCCCCTTAGAAATATCCCAATTGTGAGTGAGCATGCTCACTAGCCAGTGAATACTGTCTGATGGGCTGCATGAAAAGGAGGGAGGAAAATGAACAGAATATCTCAGAATATGGCATGACTACCTGGCTGTATTTATAATAATGTGACAGTTTTGTCCATTCTCCTAAAATCAAAACAAACTCATAGACATGCAATCAATTTATTTTTAAAAGAACAGTGTTAAGACTCTATTGAGAAATTCTGCCATTTTTTAGCCCATTCTCCCAGGGAAGGCCTTTATATAAAACAAGAAGGCAACTAGAAGTCAACTCTGTGGGATACTGGGGGCTATGAAGGCCTCAAAAATGATTCTGGGAGACTACATGCAGTCCATCAACTACACTTTTCCCATCGCTATGTTAAAAGAGAACCCCCTTGTGCTAGAAAGGGGAGAACTCTAAAACAACATATAACAAACAATAAGACAACAACAGACATCTCATTTTATCTTAGCAACCTGCAACTTCTCTAATTAAAATATGTAATTAAAGTTAGAAAGAATGAGGCAGCAATATTATTGTTAAATTTTTTTCTTAGTCATAGATAATTCAAGGAGAACATTTTGGAATTTGTTTTTTAAATCAAATCATGATCCCCTTTCTAGTTCTGTTAACTGTAAGTCCAGATCACTGCCAAACCTATCATTTGACTTTGTCATTTTTCACATGGTATATCACATGGGTTTGGAGATAGGAGATCCCAAACTGGGAGGGGGTATGTGAGGGATAGTTATATGAAGAAGAACGGGTCTTAAAGGATGAACCACTAATAAAAAATATGCTTGTTTACACAGCCACACAGCTTCTACAATTTTATTTTTAAAAATGAATTCTACTTCTACTTTTGCCACTCAGTGCCAACCCAAACCACTGCCTATTAATGAACAAGAAGAGGAACAAGGACAGTCTGAGGTCTGCTTGTGTGTACTGTGGTATGGTGGAGAGCTAGGGATTGCTTATTATGATACTGGAGACTGCTCAATCTACTTCATGACAGAGTCACCAGACAATGAAGACCTCAAGCTCCTCCAAAAAGTGGTTGATGAAGTACTACCTAAATACATATTAAGTAGTGCTAAGCAAGATTATAGTATTGCCAAATTTTTGACCAATATAAAAACCTTGGCGAGAGACAAACAAGGAGGAACAAAGCCAGAGGTTGTCCTCTATCCAAATACGGATTTTGGCTTAGAAGTAAGCAAGCAAAGGATCCTGTCTAGGCAATTCCCTTTTGTCCCATCTCACATGACAGCAATGGAGAAAATCCTCTTTTTATCCTCAGTTATTCCTTTTGAGAGCCCACTTGTGATAAGAGCATTAGGAGGACTGCTGAAGTTCCTTGACAGGAAAAGGCCTGGTGTTGAACTAGAAGACAGTCATATTGCTGTCCCCATACTGGCCTTTAAAAAGTTTGTATTGACAGATATTGTAAATGTTGATCAAGACACTTACTGTGTGTTGCAGATATTTAAAAGTGAAGTGCATCCTTCTGTGTATAAACAAGTCAGTGGGAAAAAAGAAGGACTCAGTTTATATGGAATACTGAACCACTGTAGGTGCAAGTGGGGAGAAAAGCTGATGAGACTGTGGTTCATGAGGCCTACTCGCAACTTGACAGAGTTGAACAAACGCCTAGATGTTATCCAATTCTTCTTGTTAGCTCAGAACCATGAAACAGTTTTGACCCTACAAGAATGTCTCAAAAATATAAAAAATGTACCTCTTATTCTTAGGAGGATGGCTCTTTCTAATACAAAGGTTAGTGACTGGCAGGCATTGTACAAAACAGTGTACAGTGCTGTGTGTCTCAGAGATACATGCCGCTCTCTACCCAAGACCATTGAACTCTTCCAGACTATTTCACAGGTCTTCACTGATGATCTACATTACATTGCTAGCCTAATCAGCAAAGTGGTAGATTTTGAAAACAGCATCTCAGAAAACCATTTCACTGTCAGGCCGAATGTTGACGTTACTATTGATGAAAAGAAACGAAAGTTGATAGGGCTTTCAGACTTCCTCACTGATGTGGCCCGAAAAGAACTAGAGGACTTGGATAACAGGATTCCATCCTGTAGTGTTATTTATATTCCCTTAATAGGGTTTTTACTCTCCATTCCACGCCTGCCCACCATGGTGGATAAGAATGACTTTGAAATTGAAGGTTTGGATTTCATGTTCTTGTCAGAAGAAAAGCTACATTACCGCAGTGCCAGGACAAAGGACTTGGATGGCTTGCTTGGTGACCTTCATTGTGAAATAAGAGATCAAGAAACACTGATCATGTACCAGCTACAAACTAAGATTCTGGAAAAGTCTGCAGTACTTAGCGATGTGATTGAATACACAGCACATTTGGATGTGCTATTGTCCCTGGCAGTAATGGCTCGAGAGAATGGATACATACGACCCCACTATTCTCATTCCCACATGATCCGTATTAAGGATGGAAGACATCCTCTAATGGAGCTATGTGCAAAGACGTTTGTGCCCAATTCAGTGGAGAGCAGTGAAATCAATGGACGAATCAAGATCCTCACTGGACCCAATTCATCTGGAAAGAGCGTATATCTAAAGCAAGTGGGACTTATTACATTTATGGCCCTGATTGGCAGCTATGTCCCTGCTGCTGAGGCTGAAATAGGGGCAGTGGATGGAATCTATACAAGGATCCATAGCCGGGAATCAGTATCTCTTGGCCTCTCTACTTTCATGATTGATCTTAACCAAGTAGCCAAAGCAGTGAATAATGCCACTGAAAGGTCTTTGGTCTTGATTGATGAATTTGGCAAAGGCACAAACACAGTAGATGGTCTCTCTCTCCTAGCTGCAGTACTAAGGTACTGGATTAAACAAACAATCCACTGCCCACACATTTTTGTTGCCACTAATTTCCACAGCTTAGTGCAGCTGAAGCTCCTGCCTGACACTCCTCTTCTCCAATACCTGACAATGGACACTCACCAAGATGGAGATGAGCTTGTGTTTTTTTATCAGATCAAAGAAGGGGTGTCCACTGTCAGCCATGCAGCCAATATTGCAGCTTTGGCAGGCATGCCACCTAAGGTGATTGCTCGAGGAATAGAAGTGTCAGAACTGCTCCGCAACGGAAAGCCCATCCAGTGCCTTGACCATTCTTCAAAAGAGAAACAGTTGCACAACTGCAAATCTCTAGTAGATAAGTTCCTCTCCCTAGATCTTAATGACCCTCATCTGGATTTAAAGGAGTTTATGAATAAAGAAGTGCTGCCATCTTCAGCTTCTGTACTTTAACAGTATGATGTGTCTTGTATTACTCTGTAATGGGAAAGAGTTTGGTCTAGTTGGTTATGGCATCAGCCTTTCTTCATGTGAATCCATCTGTAAATATCAATAATGCCTATACAACTTGTTACCTAACAAACTAAATGCAACCTGAAAACCATGACTTATCAAGCTGTCCATTCTGCGTTATCTGAAAGGCAGTAAAAGTAAGGTAATTTATTAATGCTCTACTGAAAAAATATTTATGGCAAGGGCATGGTTTGGGAAGTCAAATATTATACAGGCCTCAGGTAAACAGTGGAAAAAGTGCATTGCAAGAAACCACAAAAAAAGGTCAGGGGGACATTTGTAGTTTTAAATCTAATGTTCTTAATATGTAAATACAATGCTTATTTTTTTATGTTAGTGATGCTACATATTTGCCTATTATGTAATATTTTATAACATAACTGGAGTATATTCTGGAGACAACAGTCTTTCCATTAATTTAATCTAATTTGTAGATGCTTCTGGGATGTACCATTATATGTAAATTGAATATATTTTATTCAATTTTTGTGCCTTTTTAATTTTTTAAAAAGAGACAATGAAAAACTAGGAAAAGGAAAGGATTGAATGAAGTTAGTTGTCACAGCAGATATTTTCATATTATATGCTTTGTGTGCATATGATATAAGATGGCATTCCACTGAATTACATCTTCTACAGCTCATATTACTTTAATTCTTACATTACAGATCCTATACATTTATAATAAAGATTCTTCCAACTTCTTAGCCTTAAAGCCTTATAAGTATTTAAATGTTCAGATATTTTGTTTGTTCAAAATGCTGCCTATCTCCAGAATACAATTAAAATTGTGGTTCAGAGACAACAATGGATAGCAGTTTAAAAAACAAGACTGAAAAGAGTATTTGGTCAGACCATCCATCCCTCCTCTTCTCACATCTTAATATTTAGTAACCTCCTGATTTTTAGCAAAATTTAATTTGTCATTACATCAAAACTGGCAAACCATGGCTTACATTTGTCCTGTAAACCACAAATATAAGCAAGTATCAAATCAATAAATGTGAGATTCCTTACAACCTAATTCACTATGTTATGCGTTTCACTGAACCTGTTGTCAGTATTTCCCGTCAGTGTCACATACAATTTAGATAGATTTGAGAATACTGTACAATTAAAATCATATGTAAGTTTATTACAACAACAGAGTGGCCTCATAAATTTTCTGCTGAACTCTAATTAGAAGCAAGACAACAGGCATCCTCTAAGATGGAGATATTTATTCCTTCAACCTATGGTTTTCTTATTAACTGTAGGAGAAGAAACACTAGAAATAAGAACACAGAAATACAGAAATGAAAGTACCTTGGTTGGGTGGAAGTGATGTAGGCCAGGCAAAGGTGGAAAGACACCTGGCTATATTCCTATCTGACCAAAGAATGCTCTTAAAATATCAAGACAAAATATGTAGCTGCCTAATTTAAAATTTTCAAAATGTTAATTTTTTGACTTTATATTTTATCTCCATTTCCTTAGTTTTACTAACTGCTATCCAATAGTACATAAACCTTCCTGGACATGGAAAAAATAATCCCACATATTTAAATGCCTTAAATGTAATTATTATACAGTAGAGTCTCGATTATCCGACGTAAACTGGTGGTCCCATAGGTCGGATAGCCGAAAATGTTGGATAATCCGGAGGGTCATAGGAAAAGCCTAGCAATCACTATGAAAAGCTTTGAATCACTATGAAAAGCCTTCCAATCACCATGAAAAGCCTTCCAAGCACTACGAAAAGCCTTTCAATCATTATAAAAATACAAATTGCAAAAATTTTTTGCTTGGAGCCTTTTCCGTCTGGGGGCGTGGCAAGGGCTCCAAGCCACGCCCACTGATCTAAAATAATCTGGAATGTCAGATTACCGAGAGTTGGATAATCGAGACTCTACTGTACCTTAAAAGAAGCTATACCACCCACAGGGATACACCACTTAAAATATTATGAAGGAAAAAGGTCTGGCAAATTAAAATCTGTTGGCTCAACATGCATTGAACATATATAACAGTAATTATGAAAAATCCTTAAATGTTAATACACCGCCCGGGTCACTACAATTCAGTTGTTGCAATTTAATATAACATTAAGCATACACATCTGCAGCAGTTACTGGATAAGTATGAATGGCAGGGATGGGGCCCATCACCAAATATAATGTCAGTTGTGCAGCCAACAATGGGAATTCAGAGATATCAGTTGTCTCACTTTTTTAAAAAGCTACCTTTGCTACTGCTCTCACATTGCAATTCAATGTACAGTACACTTAGATGGAATATTACATGAATGACACTTACTTCTGAGTACACATATATGGGATAGCACTCATGGCCTAAATCCAATTGTTAGTTGAAACTAGAGCAGATCAATGGAATCAGTGTGAACTAGCTATGCCCACATTTATGTAAGATCCATTACTTCAAGGAGTATACAGTGTGCCCTTGTTTTACGCAGGGGATCCGTTCCAGACACACACACACCGCGTAAAACAAAAAATGCATATGCTCGAGCCCCATTACAAGTAATAGGGCTCGTGCTTGTGCCAGCATGCGCCAGCAGTGGCACATTGTTTCTTCCAGTGCATGGCACCAGAAGAAGCAGCACTGCTTTCCGCGTATGACGCGGGCACACTGTATACTACTTGAGACTAACAATTAGATTTAGGCCTCAGTGTTTGTTTTGCTAAATCTGTAAGAACAGATTCCCCAACTTATTTTTTAACTCAGACAGAATCTACTGCTTGTCCGGGTGACGGGTGACAATATATTGGAACACTTGGGAAAATGCACAGGTGGGCTCTATTTAAAATGATAGAGAACTTTCTGAAGAGAGAAGAGGAATAGTAAATAAATCTTTAGCTCTATAGCGTTTATTCTTATTTTTAATGCATATGTTTTAATGGTTCTATAGGAAGTTTAATTACATTTTAATTATTTTTTGTGTTCTTGTGTGAGCTTACTTTAATTAGTGAATCTGCCTTGAGTTTTGGGGAAAAAAGACGACAACAACAAAAGAATGTGCAGGAATGGATTGGTTGTGCATAGCTGAGTCAGGAAGGGGTACCTAACCAATGGACCTCCAGTGCTGACATACTGTAAATTTTAATCAAAATCCATGTTTAAGATATAAGATAACCATCCTATAAAGACTATTGTATTATATCACCAGCGGGGACGTAGCCAAGGGGGGGCGGGTTCTGGGGGTCCGGACCCCCCCTCCATTATAAAAATGAATGGTGTGTGCTGCTGCGCCGCCGCACTCAAGCCCCATTATAATGATGGCACTTAGTCTGGACCCCCCCCCCTTCCTAAAATCCTAGCTACGTCCCTGTCACCAGCTAATCGAATTCTGTGGTCACAAAACAAATAAATTATGATTTGGTTCCAGAAATAATCTGAAGGCCTATGCTCCCTGAAAATCTGTTTCTGAGAGCTGAAGGACACTTAAAAACAGTATTAGAAACACTTGAGGAAAAGGAGGGATATGTGAAAAAGCCTATCCTCCAGCTCAAAGTCCTGATAACAGAAAGGCAACTCAGGATCTAAGCCCATGAGAATACAGAAACAGTTGGAGATAACTGTCTCTTAAACTCATTTTAGATATGTAATACCACATCTGTTGTTGGATTACATTTTAACTGTGGGATAATGACTTTATGATTTTCCTGTAAATATCAGGTTAAGAACCTTGAGAGCAAAGTCTGTTTCTCTCGTAGTACATGCAATGAATCATCAGCACTTTACCACTGTGCTATTAACTTCAGTTGCAAGGCTAAAAAATATTGATACTGTAATATTTGGTGAATTTAAACCTCCTTCACGGTAGATTCTTTATGGTCACAGCGCCCCACATGCCCTGCAATAGATAAGGTAGTGTACGAAAGTGATCATACCTGTTTTCGTAGCTCTGGGGATTTTGACAACTTCATGAAGGTCAAATGAGGCTTAAAAGCTCTCTCATCCTCTATGCAGATGCCCTTATCCAGAAATATGTTCTTCACACTCTCTAGGTGGGAACAAATGTAAGACTTTAAGATTCTAAATATTACATGTGGTAAAAAGTTTATTGAAATAAAAGGCACTTTAGTTCCATCTTTAAAATAAGAAACATTAATCAGAAAGAGAACAAATGTTACTTCAAATTAATCCATATAATTTCACACTTGCAGCTTAGTTGACACATAAAGTGCATATGATTCACATGCAAACTACTTTTACAGGTTGAGCAATTCTGTCCTGCTATTCTGATAAGAGTAGCATTCCAATATATCCTACATAGCCTTTAAAAGGACATACGTTGCTTTGAATAGAGACTCTGTCACACATCACTTCTTTCCACAACTGTGGCACCTAAGAGCAAAGACTTTCCGCCCAATACTGCTTAAGGCATAGTCATTTTGACTCAACTATCAGTGCAACAACCTAGATGGTCCTGACAAGAAGCCAACATAGTGCCACATGCTATGGAATTTACACTGGCAGGATCAGTTAGCATGGAGATTTTTATTTTTTTATAGCACTGGATAACATTTTATCTTGTATATTCTGTACTGATCTTCTGCCTTAGACGTTATAAAAAAACTTTTCTTGTCAAAACTGTAAGAAATAAATTATGTTTAAAAATAGGAAGCCAACAAAGGGCATAGGGTTCAATTCCCCTCCTGGCCACAAAACCCACTGGGTGACTGTGGGCAAGTCATCCTCTCTGAGCCTCAGGGTAGGCAATCGCAAACCTTCTCTGAACAAACTGTGCCAAGAAAACTCCATGGTAGGTTTGTCTTAGGGTTGCCATAAGTCAGAAACAATTTGAAGGCACACAGCAACAACAACAACAGATACCACAAGCCTTATCACTGCCACTAGCCTGTTTAATGTCTTTGAAAAGCATTTGTATGATGCTGGTTTATTTCTACATTTGAGCACTGTAGTCTAACCTCAGTGTTGTACACACATTTTGTTAAGAGATCAAGATTATGATCCATTCATTTTGCATTCTGTCTCAGCAATTGCACAGGGGCCTGTGATGCCTAGTAAAACAAAACAAGCATTTGTAATGGCAGAACAATATTTATGGTCATTGGGGCCTTCTGGTGCTCTATATTGACCTGAAAGGGTTAAGATGTCTTACTCCTTAAAATAACAGTTATTACTTTTCCCCCCCCCCCCCCCAACAAATATAACAGAGAAAGAAGCTGGGGCACTAAACAAAGCGCTTGCACAAAACAGTGAGGAAGGAGAAACTAACAATAACTTGCCCATAAAATTTAAAAATCTTCATCAGCCAACAAAAGTCTTTCAAATAGCTCTGCTTGGAAATACTACAGATAGCCACATAAGTGGGTTTTAACTAACAGGGAAATATCTGTGCTTAAGTATTATACAGTCACAAAAGATCTATCTCAAATCAAGGAAATCAGTATTTTCTCAAATGAGTGAAAAATTGGAGAAATTCAAAAAAGCATTACATAGACTAAATTATGTTAAAACACACAAAACAACCTTGAAGGCTATACCAGATGAAGAATTGTTTATTAAAATCCTATCACTTTCAAACCATGTTCTTATCTGGTTGCTTGGTAAGAAGAACAATGATGAAAATGAAAGCTTCTCTGAAATACCTTGTCCTTCACTATTAATCTCCTGCAAATATATAACTATATGGAAAGGCTGGTATTTTCTTAGAATAATAGAATTATCAGGAAGTTTTTCCTAAGAGTGAGGTGGAATCTCTTTTTTTGTAGTTTGAATCCATTGCTCTGGGTCCTATTTTTTGGAACTGCAGAAAACAAACTTGCTCCATCCTTTGTATGACATCTTTTCAAATATTTAAACAGAACTATCATATCATCTCTTAACTTCTCTTCTCCGGGCTAAACACAACCAGTTCCCTAAGCAGCTCCTCATAGGACATGGTTTCCAGGGCTTTCATAATTTTGGCTGTCCTCCTCTGGACATGCTCCAGCTTGTCAACATCCTTTCTGAACTGTGGTGCCCAAAACTGGACACATTATTCTAGCTGAGGCCTGACCAAAGCAGAATAGAGTAGTCCTATTATTTCCCATGATCTAGACACTATACTTCCATTGATACACCCTAAAATTGCATTGGCTTTTTATCTACTACATCACACGGTTGACATGTTCAACTTGTATTCTATTAGGTCTATCAGATCCCTTGCTGCATTCTCAGCTTCGGCTGATACACCAGCTGCGCCCCTTCCTGGAACCAGGAGACCTTGAAACAGAAGCTGGTCACCTCTCGATTGGACTTATGTAATACGCTCTACATGGGGCTACCCTCGTGCCAAGTTCAGAAACTTCAACTTATACAAAATATGGCACCCAGGTTAATTACAGGCATTTCTTGTAATGATCACATAACACCGCATTTGAAATCCCTTCACTGGCTGCCAATTAATTTCCAGGCAAGGTACAAGGTGTTGGTGATTACCTTTAAAGCCCTACATGGCTTGGGTCCAGAATACTTAAGGGAACGCCTTCTTCCATACTGTCCATCCCGCACTCTAAGGTCCTCGGGGGAAAATCTACTTCAGCCAAAAAAACTAGACTAACCTCAATTACCCAGAGGGCCTTTTCCATCACAGCTCCGAAGCTATGGAATGACCTGCCAAAGAAGATCCGTGACATTTCTACTCTTACAGCCTTTAAGAAGGTTCTTAAGATGGATCACTTCCAGCAGGCCTTCCCTACCTAGTTCCTCTCCCCGTTTACTGTGACTTACGTCACTCTGTCCACCAATTCTTAAATTTAATGAGAAGAATTAAATTAAAATTAATTAAAATAATATTCTTGCCTCAAGAAGAAGAACCCTTCCTCCGTACATCAGACCTGGGAGGGAGTGAAAAAGACAAGCCCAGTTCCATCAGTCTAGCTGTGAATTCTGTGACTTACGCCACTCTCTTTTATCTTATCTTATCTTATTTTATTGTATTTTATTTTATTGTATTCTCTGTATTTTTATTGCTCTAACCTGCCCGGATTCCTTGTGATTGGGCGGGCTATAAATAAATAAATAAATAAATAAATAAATAAAATTATTATTATTAATTTGTCTGGGCTCCGTTTATGTGGGCAATGGTGATGTCTTTGACTCCTTGATCTTATCCTTGATAGGATTCTCAGATCTCAGTGCTTTGGCCTCTCAGGGCAAAAGAAAGCCACCTCAGGGCAAGAACGCTGTCATAAACATGTATATTCTCCAAAAGGACTGTCTACCTACTAGCCTCTCTTATTCTTTCCCTCTTAAAGTGTCTCAAAGTGCAGCTAGGATTAGGACATAAAGGATGGAATTCACAGAGGAAGAGATTAGTGACAAACTCACTGAATGAATAGAGTACTACTTCATTACTTTTCCTATTGTTATCTTTCCCAGTTCTGTTTCCACCTTTCTTACCTGCAGTACAGTTTTCTTTCTTGGTCTAAGATGGGTTACACTACTGTTAGCAAAAAAGCATAGTACAAATGTTTGTTGTTCTGCTCTCCTTATTTATTTCTTTTAACTCTTTATTTCATTGTTCTCTTCATTGTTCTCTTTCCCCTTATGCTCTCACCTCCTGGCTCTGTGTGTGTGTATAAAATCTTCTTCTTCTCTCTCCCCCTCTCCTTCTCTTTCTCCTTCTCTTTTCTCTCTGCAACTCTGCCTATATTTAACTCCTTTATTCCTTAGTTCTTTCATTTCCTAATTTCTACCTCTTAACTCAACCAACTACACACTAAACACTTGTCAATTCTTTTTCTTCTTCTCTCCTTCTCCTCCCTCTGTACATGTCCTAGCTGCTTTTATCTGCTCTTTCCTTCCCTGGCTCTCCTCCCTCTATCATTTTCTTTCTCAACCTATGGCCTCCTCAATTCTGGCTATAGTTGCCTTTTCCCTTCTTCCGTGTCCCTCTCTTTCTTTCATTCTGTCCCCACATTTTGCTGTATGAATCATCTTCCTTCTCCTACCCTCCTTCTCTGCCTTCCCAGCTCTTCTCCTTTGCCACATTAAAGAATGTCTTAAACTTTGACTGAGATATGTTTGATTGTCAGCATTGTAACACTATAAATGCCATTAAAGTCAATAGTTTCTGAATAGACATGCATCCATCATTGGCCTGTTGGTCTAGCACTGTTATCTCTCCTCATAAAAATAACTAGCAATAATTAATAGCATTATTATGACCATTGACGGGGGTGATCAAGAATTCCACAACATGAGTGCACGATAGGAAAAAATGTGAGCAGAGAGAGCATTGGTTAATAGAAACAAATAATTCAAAGTAGGGTTCAGAAAACTTTCTTTTTGCTTTCAAGTCTCCTTGCTTAGAATACAACTCCCATGTGTTATTTGAAGTAGTGCTGGCCAAAGTACTAAAATAAGTGCTGGAAAAAGTTGTTTTTAATACAGAGCTTGAAAAACATAATTTCAAACTCCTTAGTTCCACTTTATAATATTTTTATTTGAATGTCATGCTCTAAGCCACTGTGTTTAAAGCTTAATGAACCTTACTTAATAACATCAGCAGGGACTGTCCCTGTGTGTCAGTGTTTGTCCATGAAATCTCAGAGTCCAGCCTACTCCGTAATGGGCAACTCTAATCCTAAAGAATGCCCCAGAATTATCTGCAACATGCAGGATCCTGTGGCAGATGTACAAAAAATCTTCACCAATTTAATTCAGATGTGAAAGGTTCCCTGAAGGCAAGAACCTTGAGACCATTTACTTAGGTCCATTTCAGAACAGGATAGCAGCACTGAAGTTTTTCTGTAACTGCCATTGTATGAGAAAAATATATATAATGTATTTCACACAAACAATTGTTTGATTTCTTGTCTCCATTTATGCCATATTTAGGGTAAGGCGGTAATAATATCAAAGCTCACACCACTGTTTTCTGTTTTTAGATCAAAGTTGTTGCTTTTGTTGTTATATTTATTTCTCTGTAGAACCACTACAGAGATAAATTTGGCTTTTAATAGTTTAAAAAATATCAAATTCATGTGTGCAATTTCTCAAGACTGTGTCAGATGACAGTTCAAAAGAAATCAGCATTCATACTGCTTTGTTGCCAGTTGAAAGCACCATTTACTTGTGTTTAACTGTTCTATTTACTGTTAAAATAGGTCATTTGGGACATTTCAGGATAATAAAATAGAATGCAGTCTAGGAGTAAATGGCACAGAATCACATCTCTTCTACAATACCTGACCTTTCTGCTGGCTCAATCTGGCATTTACATAAAAGACAGCAGGCAACCTGTAGTCTTGGACTGGAGATGGGCATACAGACTATGCTGAGGAAGGTTCACACAATGCCATGGCATTCCTATGGATGCGTGGGGCTTGGAAACTCTGTGCCTGCAATCATCTGTGAATACTCTGGTATTTGCCAAGACAATGAAACCCTGATTCAAATTTTTAGAAAATTCTTCCAAAAAGACTGGAATCCCTTCAAAGGCCTTCCTTTCCTCACAGTGCTCCTGGAGTTAACTATGGGAATGAGGGTTGGGGAGTACTGAAGGAGAATAATGTTCAGGAAAGAGCACAGGAAGAGCATGAAGAGATGCTGGGCAAGGCAGAAGGGGGTTGAGGAAACCTAGGGGCTTTGGAGGAAGACAGACAATGGGTGAAGCATTGAAGGGTAAGGCAAGCAGGAAGAGCATAGGAGAGAACTAGGGAAGGCATGCTGTACAATACAGGGTTTTGTGACCCATTGCAGTCCAAAAAACCATAATGTATATGCCTGTATCTGCGATTCCCTTGGTGTGTAAATCGATGGTTGAATGAAAGGCCTTAAGCTGTTGCCACCCCTGATTAAGCTGAGGGAAAAGACATGGGAGAAAGAAAAACATTAACAGAGCTGGATTTCAAGAAAAAGGCAGGTGTGGAAATAGAGACAAGAGTGGTTTAACACAGAAGGTAAAGACAGTGAGATGCCTCTAGGATGGCATGGGGAGATAAAGAGATAAAAGGGGAGAACTCCTGAAAGGGATAAAATAAATGTGTGACAGAAAAATAAATCACAGAGCAATGTGAAAAGAGAAAATGGGAGGGTAACAGATAAAAATGAAGAGATAACTGTGGTTAGAGAGAACAGAAGTGAAAAAGCAGAACATGCAGAAGAAATAGGGAGGTGTAACTTAGATGTGTAAAGAAACAAGTGGATAGAGAAAACAGATGAGGGTGTAGAGAAGAGAGCATGAACAAACAGGTTGTAGAGTAGAGAGAGTGCTATAGAAGAAAGAGAAAAAGAAGAAGAGTTAGATCAGTACAGAGAAGGCCACTATGGTGCAAAGAGGGAAGAGATAGTGATGCTACGATGTTGTTACTCAAACAGAAAAAGGCTATCAAGAAAAAAGTTAAAAATAAATTTGACAAACATGGTTTTCTGCAGGTGACCTATTTGTGTAGCCCAGCTCAGTTAGTTGTTCCGAATGTAAAAGTGGCACTCAGAGTGATTAAAGCTGAACACCTCTGCTACAGATTAAAGCTATCATCTTCTACCCAAGGAACAAAATCAGCCAAAGAAGATTTTAATACAGGAGTCCTGCAAGGAATAATTTAGTTCTAATCATCTCAGGACTCTTAAAGGTACAGACTTTATGAAAGTATTTAATGAAGTGGAAAGGAAGTTAAATGGCAGATGGTTTTAGAAGTTAGGTTTTAAAGACCCAAGGCTGCAGTGTGGAAAACAATGACACAAAAGAAGAGCCTATGCTAGATACAGAGAAAGAGAAAAAAGCAAACCTCCTCAAAGTGAAACAAATAGTTCATAGAAAACCCTGGCTGCATCCACTACAGAAATAATCCAGGTTGATACCACTTTAGCTGCCATGGCTCCATCCTATGGAATTCTGGGGTTTCTAGTTTATTGGGCACCAGAGCTCTCTGATAGAGGAGGCTAAATATCTCACAATACTACAATTCCCAGACTTTTATAGCATTGAGCCATGGCAATTAAAGTAGTGTCAAACTGGATTATTTCTGCAGTGTAGATGCAGCCCCTGATAATGAGTATAATTTTTTTTCATGAGGAAAAGTAAACCTGAGATAAGTTACACATTTTTTACATGGAATCTTCTATTCATGCTGTTTAATTAATATTCTTAAATTGGCTTCAGATTTAATTCATGTGGGTAGAATAGCATTATTAAGAGGGAGACTATACTAGTCTCACCTGTTTCTGTTGCTCTCTACATGTCAAGAGTGATGGTCTGAAGAGGAGAGCTTCCTCTGTCTGTGAAGACTCTTTACACAATTTGTGTCACAATCACTGGCATTCAATGTTTCTTCAAGTTATGACTTCTATAATTAGGGGTTAACTACCAGCTGTAATAGCTTCTGGGAAGAATAAACAGAAAGTATTTTAGAAAGTTCATGAGCTCTCAAAATCAGGGATAATCATATTCTTATATTAAACGATCCATATCAAATTCTTGGAATAAACTGGTCTCCTCATGAATGGCACAGATGTGCTTGAGAAGCAGGAGATTAAAGTGGAGCAAGGGGGAATGAGGTATGGATGTGCTTTATGAAAGATCTTCTCAAGTTAGGAGCTCTTTATAAACCCAAAGGAAGCGAGACAGTATTGCAAAAATACAAACAGAGAGAAAGAGAGAACAAGATCTCAAGCACATTTTAAATAAAGTTCCCAGGGATGCAGGTAAGAGAGAAACCTGCATACACTCTACATACTACCACTTGGGCACCCTTGGTTGAAGGTACACCAACTGGAGGTGCCCATTGCAACGGCGACCCCTCCTGTCAGGGTGACTCTTCAAAAAACACTTTAAAGTGGTTACTTTTACTTTAAAACAAAGTGTACTCTCCCAATGAATTTTGACTTAAACCAAAAAACAAATAAACACACAAACAAAATACAAAAATCCCTGCTTATTTTAAAGTGATTGTTGTAGAATGAGGAATGTAAAGAACTGTGGAGTCGAAGGCTTTCATGGACGGCATCCATAGTTTTTTGTGGG
>NC_056522.1:97043320-97056636 GCF_019175285.1 Sceloporus undulatus
AGTATTTAAGGAACACTGAACAATTATATTAAATTATAATAAAGGCATGCCTTGCTTCTCTTGTGCTACTGTATTATTATGCTTAACATGTCTGGCATTCAGGTCTGCAGTAACAGAAGGAAAATAAGTGGCTAAAGACATCATAATGTCTCTATGAATGGTCTGAAATGTTAATGCTAATTATATTTACACATAAGAACACAACCTATAACCCCAACTCTACTGCTGAAACTGGAGCTGCAAGGACAAGGCACCCAGCCCTAGGCAAGTAAGGCAAGGTACAACTGGTGGAGAGAACTATACCTTAAAGTGTGATTCCCAAATATTCTCAGTCTCTAATGGAGGAGCTGTAAAGTCAGTGGCAGAGAACATGTTTTACAGACATGCAAAAGGTCTAGATTCGTGCCCTGGCATCCCCAACTTGAGGAAGGAAAGACCGCCAAAGATGTAGTGCCAATTAGACCTTCAAAAGGCCCCTTCTGTACTACATGGCATGGACTACAGTGAGGAAGGGTGGGGAAAGAAGCCATGGGATAGGATAGTGCCAGGATAATGCTAAGACCTTTGTGTTCTGTGGCTGTGCAGTTAAGGCACTGCTCTCTGGAGACTTTGAAATTGTTTCTCAACTCTTTTTCCATCCAAGATTGTTAATACAACCAGACTTATAAAAATTAAGCTATTTAAAGAACCTTTTCCCTTTGCAGAGACAGTCATACATTCATGTTATGTGTAATAGTTTAAATAGTGATGTAGAAATCTCCAAGTCTTTTGTTGAGTTTTTCGGAATGCTGCTTATATTTTTATCCCATCTTTGTATCAGATGGTGAGATTTTATGTTTTCTGCTCATTCATCTTTGAGAAGGGAACTAAACTTCTAGTTTCAAATTTAAACTACCCATAGCTCCCCATGATAACTAAACTTGGGGAAATGTGTTTGCTTAAATTATAGTGACACAGGAAGAGACAGAATCATATCCTAGTATCAGATCTTAGTTTGCAGTCCAAAAACTGTTTAAATAAGCCATAGTTCATCAAGTGTAGACATCACAAGGAACAGTGGCTAGCCTAAAAATGAAGTTTCTCCTTACAGACAAGGCAAGAAAAGAAAGGAGGACACGTAACACTAAATTCAGAGACAGCGCCATGTTAGTATGGAATGCCAGTATATAAAGTGATCTTCCAGCAGCTTTGAAACTAACTGTGTGAAAGAAGTTGTAGAATGAGGTTTCATAGACTTCATCTACTTCCTCTAAGCATCTTAGGAAGTAGACCAAGTCTACAGAAGTTCATACTACAACTTCTCAGTTAGTCTCAAAGCTGCAGCAAGATCTCTTTGCATATGAGGCAGCTTTTTCTCTTCCCAAGAACCATGTTTTTCTTTTATACCTGAATTGACCCTGAGAGTATCATTAGACTTGCAACTGTTGGACAGACCTGAGGTTGCCAAGAATGCTGTGCAAAGCAGTTGTACAGCTATCTTGAAACTGTGGAAAGGCTTCAAATTCAATTGTCATCTACACAGGTGAAGTGACTTACAAGTTCAGCCTACATATAAATACAGTCTCTAACCTGCCTTTTGAGAGCTTTGTAACAATACTGAAAAGAGTTACCTGCTATCTTCAAAAGTGTGGCTGTGCTTTCGTTCTCTGTCAACTTCACAAATCCAACTTGATTTCTAAAGTGATCAATTCCTTGAAAAGATAAATCCAAAGGCTTTCCTTGCAGCAGTTCTTCAATGGAACCTTTACTCTTCAAGAAAGCACCAATTGCACTATCAAGAAGAAAAAGATACATTTCAAAACTGAAGCAGAATCTTAACTTTAGATAACTACGATTCATCTCCTAAAGAAATGCTACATCTATTCCCAGTGTACTAATATTTTCATTTTCCATTTCTGGAACATAAGAATGAGTATTGTTCTATATATATAGTTGTATAAAATACGAGTTCTCAGGTTCCTTCCTCATCCACTAGCGGTCTTTTCTTATGCAAAAGGAAAAATTTGTTTGTAGATTGCTGATGGCTCAGTAAACATAGGAGCAAGCTGCACATTATATAAAAACATACTGGATCCAGGATCTGCCTTTAGCTAAGGAAGGGCTGTGCTCACAGAACATGCTTCACTCATTTTTCAAATATTTTCTTGTTTGGTTTATAAACCATTTGGAGGTTTACCAAGAAACCAACCGAGAAAATCCTGGACTGATAAGAAACATGTCTTATTCTGCTCAATTCAAGACCTATTCTGTACAAAATTCTCACATGGTTGCACAGAAAACAGCATCTTCTTCAGGGAAAATAATATTTCAACACAGAACATAGAACTGACCTGGGTTCTGAGATCCTCTGGAGAGGCCCTTCTCTCCGTCCCAACACCATCGCAAGCATGGTTGGTGGGCATATGAGAGAGGGCCTTCTCGGAGGCTGCCCCTAGACTCTGGAATTCCCTTCCCAGGGAAACCAGAATGGCTCTCTTCTTGTGGGCATGACACTGGCAGACTAAGACTTACATGTCCAGATAGTCTTTTAAAACAGAATGTTTGTAAAGGACCGTCTTGGGATGTTGTTTCATTTTAAAGTGTTTTATACAGTTTTATGTTTTTAAAATGTATTTTATTCTTTTAATAGCTATATATTTTAACATTGTAATAATTTAATTTTTTCAATGCAACTTTTTTCTATGTTTTTAATTGTATTGTCCTTTTAATATTGTGAAGCCGATCTGAGTCCCAGTTCTGGGGAAAGTGTCGGATACAAATAAATATAACAACAACAACAACCACAAATTTATTCATGCACAGAAAATGTTTTCTATACAGAAAAAAGCTGTAACTGTTCTGTACAAAATTCATACATGATTTGCAAAGAAAACAGCATTTTCTCCACAGAAATTAATTACTGAATTGAATTATTATTTTCCACACTGAAAATGCAAATTTTACACAGAATAAGTCCTGAATAGTGAAATGCCTTCAATAATGGCGTAGTTTTTGTTGACTTTCTCACAGCAGAAAGAAAATTACTGAAATTACTTGTTGCTACCTTTGAGAAGAAACATAGTGAAGAATTACATCCCTGTTCAACACCATCCTCCAACCTACTGAGTATCATTTCAAGATACAGGACAGGCTGCTGTGGAGAAGAGAGGCAGAGAACTCCCCTTCTGCCAGACCAGTTCCAGATGTCTAAATAAAGATCAAACCTAATTGTGTCTTTGAAGATTGCAATTTTAAGTGCAGGACCAGAAAGAAAGATGATACTTACCCCCCCCCCCAAAAAATTGGCTGTGTTATAAATAATGAACGAACTACTTTTCCCTTAACAGTATTCCAGATTTTTACTATTTATGTGCAGCATCTAATCTGCTTCATAACATACACACACCAATAAAATCACAAAATCTATGATAAAGCTATATGGGATAAACCATACTCAAGTTATTTTAAATCTTTATTACTTTCCCATTGAAATGAAAAGACATCTAACACAATCCATCAATGTGAGTTAGCACAGTATAGGAGACAAAGCACTAGACTAGTGTTTGGGAGACCTGGTTTCAAGCCCTTCTTATCCATGGTGTAAACTTGTGTCAAGACTCTAACCTGACACTCTGAATGTTTGTTGTGTGGATGAGAGGAATGAATGTACGTATGCCATCCTGACCTCGAAGAGAGTGTATAAATGGGATTTATTGTCTACTAAACATTACTAGGATTACATCCTTCAACTTTGGCTGTTTCCTTCCCACAGCACTAAGAACAGTTGTTGTTTTTCTTCCTGGCCTAATGTTAAAGTTATTTTTGAGATGTGTATTAACAGTCACTAGGTGGCACTAACCAGCTGGTGATCAGACATCCTGAAATATCCAAAGAAAGTCCACTCAATAAACCTTTTTGGTAGAAAAGTATAATGTCATGTTCTTTTTTATTTTCATTAGTCCATAACTTATTTATATTACCTTATGGTCCTTTTAAAAAACTTTTTAAAATTCTTTTTTATTTAGAATTCATCAGTGATAAATCAATCTCCACCACCCAATCCCTCAAAATTAACAATATATAGTTCAGGACTACATTAGAATCCTGAAGTGAAAAATCATGGAAAATATGATAGTAAAAAAAGTGTGTGGGGGGGAGGTGTTATGTGCATAACCAAGAAATACCAATTTAGCTTTAGATCTTCATAAGCAAAGAAATGGCAAGTTGAGCCCTTATTTTCTGTTACGGATAACACTACAATCTTAACAGTGGGCTGTAACCTGGTATAGTAAAAGGGATCAAGAGTCCAACAGCACATTTAAAAGGAAAGCATTCTGATAATCACTCTCTTTCGATTTCAACTTTTAATGAATTTTCAAGTTTGCACATTGTCTTGTCTGCTGAGGACTGCTGAAGAGTTTGCTACAAAACCAAAGAGCATCAGGGCCCTTGCGGTCTCTTCCAACTCTATTATTCTATGATTCTATGATTACAATGAATTCTGGGCATATTCTAAGATGCACACTTGGTTCACGTAATGCAATGTTTAAGCTCTACGAGCCTTAAAATCATCCCAGACATACAGATAAATATCAGACATATTTATTTATTTATTTTTATCCTGCCTTTCTCCCAAAGTGGGACCCAAGGCGGCTAACAACACACATAAAACACATTAAAACAACAACTGAAATCGTACAATTGAAATCTTAAAAAAATATAAAAAATTACAAATATAAAATTTAAAACATACAAAGTTAAAAATAATAATCTAAAACCAACCTCCCTCATCCTCCAATAAAGCCAAGCCTACAAGATTTTAAAGGGCCTGTTTAAACAAAAACATCGGTGCCTGCCTGCGAAAGGCCAGCAGTGAGGGGCCCAGCCTAGTCTCCCGTGGAAGGAAGGGAGTTCCACAGGGTGGGAGCAGCCACTGAGAAGGCTTTCTCTCATGTCCTCACCAGGCAAGCCTGGGATGGTGGTGGGACTGAGAGAAAGCCTTCTCCTGAGGATCTCAGGGCTCTAGGTGGTTCAAATGGATACAAATAAAACAAGTCAAATAAATGTGTTTTGTGTGGTTGACATACCTCATTTCCTGCAAGCAAACAGAAAAGCCTAATATAATTTCAGTACCCTATTTAAAGGTACTCTATTTAAACCCCAAATTGTGTACAACTAAGTGGAATATGCAATACTGGAAAGAATAAATCACCACAAGCAGATGATATTCCAATACAATTGCTGCAGTCCACATAGACGGAATCAACTCTGTTGTTGTTGTCGTTGTTGTTGTTGTGTGCCTTCAAGTTGTTTCCAACTTAAAGTGAACTTGAGTCAGCATGGTATAGTGGTTTGAGTGTTGGATTAACCCTGGAGATCAGCCATGAGCCCTGAGCAAGTCACACACTCTCAGCCTCAGGGGATGTTGTCAATGGCAACCCCCTCTGAACAAATCTTGCCAAGAAAACCCTAAGAGAGGGTCGCCATACATTGGAAATAACTTCCAAGATACACAACCAAACAACAAGGTGAACTTATCATGGAGTTTTCTTGGCATGATTTGTTCAGAGGGGGTTTACCATTGCCTCTCATATCATCTCCTGAATTTATGCCATGTCTCTCTGTTTCTTGAATTATGTAGTAAGGAATGTTTTCTGTGAGGAACAATTCAAAGGTTTCTAAAAATTTTGCTTTGTTTACATCCTTCTTTGGCTCTGGGCATTCCCAAATTGGAGGTGTATGACTGCTGTACAGAGAACTTTCTGTGAATGTCTACTGTATGTTCTTCGATTTGTGCTTCTTATGGAATTATTACCTCCATTTGGTCCTCCTGGTGATCACACTTCCTGGTGATAAAGTGAAAACACACATGCTTCTCTTCCACTTTTGGAAAAGGAGCCTTTTTCAGATGACAACTCACACCACTTTTAACCACAACATGCTGTGGTATAACTATCTATCTATCTATCTATCTATCTATCTATCTATCTAGAGTTAGAGACAGAGACATATATATAGATATTTGTCCCAATGCATTACATTACATGGGACAAAAAGTAACTCAGTGGCAAAATGCAATAGTTTGGTTGGGCCAACCTTTGTCCCAGTTGTTATTTGTCTGTTTGAAAAAAAAATTGTACATGACAAGTAGTTAAAACTCAAGAGCCTTGTTTAAACTACTTCAGGTGAAGAGGTTGTAATTAATATGCCTGCCCTGTAGATCTAGTTCTGTGTGAGAGCTAAATAAAAAGTGACTCTGAGGTACTAAAATCTTCCATATGCTAGGATGTGTGAACTATGTGACAATGCCAGAAACACCTCTAACAGTGTCCTCTGGCTACACAGTGCAAGGCAAAACCAATACCTGTTAGCAAGCTGTTTTCTAAGAAAAATCATTTGCCTTGCTGATTTTCTTATGGAAGGGCCCCTGATAATCTTCTGAGGGATCCCAGGGTTTCCAAGAAAACACTGTTCAAAAATCACTGCTTTAAATGACAGAGATGTTTCTTTGTAAGTCTGGCTGTCACAGGAAACCAAAACTCTCAGAATGAACTGCCTGAAGGGTCAGTTTACAATTCAAAAGTCAGCAACTTTTTTGCCCCTCTATATGACTGTCTTTGGAAAAGAGGTCACATAGAGAAATATCAGGATCAACCAGCTTGAGTGTCGAGATATGCAAGTGCATTTCCTAGGTTTGCAAAATCACAGGTTTGGTTGATATAGCTCAATTCACACTGATATTTCTTTACATGAGCATCCAGGGGGGACTGTATGGAGTACGTGGCTGGCTTGCATGTGTAGACTGAGCGCGTCATCTGCAAACACACAAATCCTGCCCATCCTCCCTCATTTGGTAAAGATCTTCTGTCATGCTATGCGGCGTACGTACTTATGGACTGGGAAAATATTGGGTCACTACGGGCTTTATAAGGGTGGCGAGCTACCGCCCCAAAGTTGCAAACTAAGGCCTGATACAGACAGCCAAAATAAGCTGCTTCGAGTCACTTTGGAGATTGGTGTTTCAATGATGCATGCATCCTAAAGTCCAGAAGCCGCACAAACCACGCTCCAGTCTAAGGACTGGGTGCAGCTTTGGTGCAGCTTCCAGACTCTTAGGAGATGCTCTTGAAACACCATATCTCCAAAGTGACTCGAAGCAGCTTTATTTGGCTGTCTGTATAGGGCCAAATCTTTTGCCTAGTGACTCCAGACGTTTTGAGCTTTCTGCACAGTTGCGATATAAACCCATTTGTGTGTTCACAAATGGCCACTGAAGAAATACAGTGACAGGTAAGTAACCTGTCCTCCTTTGCTTCAATGTTGTGTTGTCTATACATTGTTTGGCCTTGTATCTGGATCAGAATGATACATTTTGTATATAGTGTATTTCTCTGTCTTTCTTTCTGTTTTCTCTCCTTTCTAAGTATTCTGAAAAATTTGCTTTTCAACTCCTTCACAACAAATGCATCTTGTTATAGGTTTCTTATGAGATTTCTGAGAACAGGACTATCATTGTCGGCTTTCTAAAGGCAATATCTGGCCAATACCTTGAACTTGACAATGGACACTGATAGCCAGGCAATTCAGGCAGTATGTCTCCATTTGCTAGAGTATACTTGGATCTTTCTGATAGCTGCATTTTACTTAAATTCTGGGGTCGACATATTTGATATATACAGAGACACCACAACCTGCAGCTAAGGATGATGTATTGCAGTTATGTGCATTTGACTGTGAACAGAAACACGACAGATAGCAGTTTTCAAGCGAGAGGGAAGTCCGTACAGGTACTTAAAGTGGTTAAAACACACCAAACAAACAGAGAAAGGACTATGACAAGTAGCCCTGCCCCAGTTTACATCCCTGCATCATTTATTCTGTAGGCTTCCACAGTTGCAGAGCAAATGCCTGCTTGCCACTGTCAGTGTTCATTGTACTCATGAAGCTTCCACACAATTCAGAATCCTGTACATCCAGAGCTGCTTCTAGTACACCAGTGCCACACAAAGACCTCCCTGCTTCATCATTACCTCTGTAAGTGCAGATGCTGGAGCTACACATGAACTCACATCAGGGCAGGGTTCTTTGGCATGGCCTCTGCTCACATCATGAGTTTTTCTGCTCTCCTAATGGCCTGAATAGGACTAAAGAGAGCTAGGTTCTGTACACTTAATAGGCATGGGGACATGGATGTGGTAAAGGGCAATGGATATGACTTTTCTCAACTGTATATTTGTGAAATAAAATTTTATATTACAGAATGTTAATATGTCTCCCCAAGGGATCCCAGGAACTTCCGTATGTGTGCTGCACCTCCATAATTTTTTGTTGCTAAGAAATTGGCCATTGCAACAACAGTATTACTTTGGTTCCATCCTGCATAATAAGAGCCTCAGTGGATATGGGGTACTTCTGCATACATTTCTTTTTCTTTTCTTTCTTTTACCAAAAACCCCATTAGTGTACCTTTATTGGCCAAACGAAATGTGCAATATACTTGTTGCAAGCCTCAAAGCTTCTTCTGCAAGATGTTACAAACCAAACCGGAGGAAAAAAAAACAATTGGTGATGTTAGTCAGATGCTGCGTATGTTTCAGTTCTTGTAAAGATGTCATGATGGGGAGGATATCTTTTGCAGCAGGCTCCTCTTCAGGCTACTTTTCATGGTTCCCCTGTTGCAGCTAGGCTGCGTATCTCACAATACAGAAAACATTGAGGGGTTAGCTGTGTTGGCCATTTAACATCCAAACAAAATTCCATGAGTGGCTACCTTTATTGACCAACCGAAATGCACAATATATTTGTTGCAAGCTTTCTTTTATTGTTAGTGTTTCTAAAAATTTAAAGTTTTAGGCATCCAAGGAGCATGGTTGTCCAAGGCACGTTCAGATCTTTTATGTCTGTGTCTTAAAGTGGAGCTACATTCTTATTTGTAATGAAAGGCAAAGAGGGGCTGCTCATCCTCACTACTATCACTTCAATACTAATATATACAGATGTTCTTACTTAACAAAAGCCACGATGAAGAAGTTCCTTTTTACCAAGTCTTTTTATGGCTGGACCGTACCCTCATTTCGTCCTTATCTAGGTGAAGTTTTTCAGCAGCACCAGCACTGGGAGAATGGTGAAGGAGGGCTTCAGGAACACAGAGTTTTGGTATCAGGTTGCAGTAGTGTCTGTTGTTAAATAATGCAATAAAGCTTGTACTTGGAAAGAATGAGATCCAACTTTAGCTGATCCACTGTAGTTGGTGTCTCTTCCAACAATGACCAGACAGACAGCGACTGCCCCCAAAATCTCATATTGAGCCTGCATGAACAGCAAAATGGAGAGAGAAAAGCAGAGAGCAGATGAGCCTCACCAGCCACTATTAGCAGCTAAACAAAACCGATCTAATTTTCACCAAATGGAAATCATAAGAAACAAAAGGGGAGTAAGAAAAACTGTTCTGCATGCATTTGGACAAAGCTTTTTATGTGGTCTCTGGAGCATTCAAATTGCTTTTGTTTACTAATACAAGTCTTACCAGTGACAAGCAGCCCTGTCCTAGCATTGTTTCATGTCGTGTGTAGCTGAATTCTGGGGAACAGGCAGATACTGTATAAATAAATATAATATTGCTGTCTCTGGTACCAGCCTTTCAATTAAATAAGTAATGGCCGGAATACCTCTATTTCATTAACTCACGATATATTTGTATTATCAGACAGATGATTATATCACACAATTTTTTCCTGTTCTTAGCAAAACAGTAGTCATTTAGTTAGGCATAGTAGAGATGGTTTATTATAACAAACACCCTATTGCTGAACTCAGGCACTTCCAACAAAAACTGATTTACATTCTGTATCATTTTAACGTTTTAAAAGCTCTTTAAAAAGTTTCTTCTATTGTGTATGATAAAAGTAAATTTTGTAGTGCAAGTTAAACTGACAAGAATTTTTTCTTGCTAGTGATCTTCCCCCCCTTTCACTTGCGCAGTAGTATGTATTTGATTATTTTTTCAGCAGTCAGTCATTGCTTGAGATGGGACTAAAGACATCCCGTTCATCACTTATAATCCTACAATTTTTCAGTTTAAAGCAACCACACTCTATCTCTTATCACAGGGATGATAGCACATTTCCACTGGACCGTTTGAAAAGAAAGAATGTTCCTATACCAGTCTCCTATACCAGTTCTACTGAAATATAATGATTGTTGACAAAATGATGGTTGCATTCTTGCACAATCCCTTTACTTGAATATGGTATCTGTCAAAATAAACATGTGAATTGCTTTTTTAGTCTGCTGTTGACTGCAGTAATTTCAAAGAGCATTTTGTTTTTGTATGTGTTTGTCTTCCCAGATCTCAGATGGTATTCAGGCTCTCCAAGATACAATAATAGAAAAGGATGGCAGCTTTCCAAAGCGATGGTTCATTATGGTTCATTGCATGTCACTCTTCTGGTGATGCTTGTCTAGTGAAACAGCAGTTGACAAGTAAGTATGCTATCCTGAAACATATGCAGTTTAAAAATCTGCATAGTTTGGAGTGAACATAGAAGAATGATGTTAACTGAAGGGGTGATAAAATGGCACAAACAGAAATTATGGTGTATGCTTCTGTTAAGATGCCCGTAACGGTATTATGACATCTACAAATGTTATTGACTTCTGTTAGTATGGTTATATTTTTTTGTTTTTATGAAGAATTCCCTATGACTAAAAGCACTACTCGTGAGGAGACACAATGATATACAAAGCCAAGAGTGCAGCAAGACAGTTTTCATAGACTAGGGGAAGGGGAGGCAGAAAACGGTAGGGAACAGAACAGTTTGTATAAAACAAGTTTCTGGGAAAAAGTTAATGACAACATACAAACATACCTACATATTAAATTAGCAACTATTGGAAAATGAGTGATGATAAGAGTAGCTTTTGTGTATGTCTATTCAAAAATAAACCTTATTGTACTAAATGGGACTTACAACTAACACAATCTGACAGTCACTCTAACACATCTTTTCCCAGTCTTTCCTAGGAGAGGCTAAAAGGAGAAGGCAAGAATTGCCATTAGAGTGGTGCAAGAGCCCCTCTAAGTAAAAAGTTAATGTTTGGGATTTATTGAACTCAGTGGGATTTAGATATTACAGTGCTGAGGATTCATTTAACGTACCCTTCTGGTTTCAAGATTCTCTAGATGGGAGAAGGAAGGAGGAGAAGGGCACTGGAATAGATTCTTTGCAAATTAATCCATAAATCTTTCTAACTCCTTAAACGTGGCTGTTAGCCTGTAACATTATTCTTTATTTGTGTTGTTATTGTTTGCTGTGTATAGTTCTTTTCATCCTATCTCAAAAAGGATATTGTAGAGATGGAAAATGTGCAGGAAAAGGCAAACAAAATTATTGAGGGTTTGACCATCTCCTTAAAAGGCAAAAGCTGTATTTGTGCCTTTCAGTTTAGAAAAAAAATGATGAAGGGAAAGGCATGTTATGAAATTTGTATGGCATGCAGAAAATGGTGAGAAACATTGTTCCTCCCACAGTACTAAGGTTTGGTCATCAATGACAGAAAAGAAAAAGCATTTTTTTCATAGAATATATAATTAATTTCTGGGGTTATTTATAAATAATAATAATAAAATTTTTATTATATCCCGCTCCTTCCCAGATCAGGGCGGCTTACAACATACATTAAACAGAGTAATAGATACAATAAAAACATATACAGCTAAATACAGTACAATAACACAGCTAAAACCCCATTAGCCCAACCTCTTGGCCACGGAAGAGGAGGGAGGCCCACAGGATTTTATTTGGGGGAATGCTTGTTGGAACAGAAAGGTATTTAAATCCTTTCTGAATTGGGCCAGGGGGTTGATGAGCGGAGCTCAGTGGGCCGCGTGTTCCAAAGGGCCGGGGCGGCGATGGAAAATGTCCTCTTCATGGTGGGAGGAAAGCCTGGCCCCGGGCACCTTCGTAATTGCTGCCCAGATGTTCTGAGGTGCGGGACGGAGATACGGGGAGAGGCGGTCCTTCAGAAATCCTGGGCCCAAGCCATTTAGGGCTTTATAGGTAATCACCAACGCCTTATATTGAGCCCGGACAGCGGATGGGCAGCCAATGGAGATCTTTCAGCACAGGTGTTATATGGTGGCCCTGGAAACGCCAGTGACCAGCCTGGCTGCCATGTTCTGCACCTTTGAAGCTTCCGGGTTTGGTATAAGGGTTGCCCCATGTAGAGTACATTGCAGAATCCAGTCTCGAGGTTACCAGAGCATGTACCCAGTTTCTAGGTCCCTCTGGGCCAGGTATGGACGCAGCTGGCGAATAAGCCGAAGCTGATAAACAGGTGCTCTTGACCGTCGCATCACCTGAGCAGTCAGGTGAAGCGACGAGTCAAGAAGCACCCCCCAGACTGCGTACGGAGTCCTTCACAGGGAGCGTGACCCCATTCAGGACATGGTGGAACCACTGCCATTCCTGGGCCAGTGTATTGTACCACTACTTAGATGGCCTTTATAGGGCAGGAAAAAAAGGAATGGAAACGTGAGAATCACATGTTGCTTTGGGTTATCAACATTTACCAAGAGTAGGACAGACATCTTACAAATAAGTTTTCAGTAGCCAGGACCAAACAGAGAATGCATCCTAAATTAATACACCATGATCCATGATAATTAACTAGCAGTTTTGTTTACCTCTTTTTTGTTGAGCATTTCAAGTCAAATGACACAGTTCACATTTCATTTTTTTTATTCTTTTTCTACAGTATTTTGCCCTTGACTTTGTAATGACACCCACATTAAAATGCAATACATCATAAAATAAATTAGATGTAGCACACTGTGTCAGGCTCCTGCTGTAATGTGAGTCCAGCTGACCCCAGGCTCTCACTCTCACCCAAGAGTGAGGATGCATTTCCCAATTCACACATTAGAGCAGAAGTGAGAGTCTCTTATGCTTCTGCTTTCCTGCTGATCTGTAACTTACAAATTCACTATTGACTACATACAATTAATACAGAAAGTTCAGGGGATGCTTAGTTTCAGAAGAGCGTCAAGGCATTTTCTAGTGAGAAATGAAAGCTGAGGGGAAAGTGACAAGGAAAAATGGAGAGAGAAGGGAGGAAAGAGAGTAAGAGGGCTTGGAGGAGAAAAAGAAGGGGTAGTTCATTTCTTAATAGTGCCTGTTTTTCTGTCATGTCAAACCAGTGAAAGCCAGTGTCTGACTGGCCTGATCTCCTTTTTGGAAGCTGTGAATTGGTGTGCAACTGCCTACATTCTGTGATATAAGGTTGTTCTTAAGCTTTTTTTTTTGGGGGGGGGGCTGATTTCCATTCCCCTTAGCATC
>NC_056522.1:97056661-97058768 GCF_019175285.1 Sceloporus undulatus
TGCCTTTATTATAATTTAATATAATTGTTCAGTGTTCCTTAAATACTAACTGTATGTTTTTGTGAGCTATAACATAATAGCTCATACTGCAGTTCTATTTAGAATTAATTAGATTAATTAGAAAATATATTAATAATCGTTGTGGGTTGTTGTAGAGTCCAGCTGGTGCTAGGAATTGCCAGAAAATAGCCCAGGACAACACAAATGTCATTTGGAGGGATATAAATACCGTGAAAAGATAATGAATCACTAGAAAAGACAATAATGCTTGGGAAGGTAGAAGGCAGTAGGAAAAGTGGAAGACCACATTACAGGTGGATAAACTCCATTAAAGAAGCCACGGCACTGAGTCTTCAAGACCTGAGCAGGGGCTGTTGATGGGTGACTTGCCACAACATCCAGCGACCTCTGAGAAGCCAAATGATTTCAGGAATGTAGTGTTCAAGTTGTAGTGTTTCTTAATATACATAGTCACTCCAAAGATCAGTGAAAGCATAAATGTATTTTAAAAATAAATGTATGCTCAGGTAAAACACTGATGTTAGGCACACTGATAGCATTCCTCTATACCCTGTATGTACTTGTTTGGTTCAGTCAAAAGGCCACTTGATCAAAGTTTCAGCCACTTTCCTCGTGAGATAAATTGTGGTTGGACTGGCAAAACTAGCCTAATATAATCTGATGGTCTTTTTTTTAACCAGCATAATCTGGCTTTCATGTATCTTGGAGAGTACATTCTCACATGTGACAATCCTCCCACTCCCAGTTCTGGGTGTGACTTTGCTGCATTTTCCAGTCTCAAGGCAATAGGATTGTAATTGAGTTCTAGCAGATCCTTTTCTCTGAATGCCCTGGAGTAACAAAATATGCTCTCCTGAGAAGTCTGTACAGGTTCTTATTTAATTATCTTTTAGCAGATATAACCATTTTTTTTGTTCAGTTACTAATCTGGGAGTTTCAAATTCTAATAGTTACTTTTATGCAGATTTCAATTATTTTTTGATACAGTTTCAGCTGGATTTACTACCTGTTATTGTTACCTTTTAAGTAAACCATTTATGGATACTTTTTGTTCAAAATGATCTAGAAATGTTACAAATAGATAAGGAAAACAATAAATAAATAAATAAATAAATAAATAAAGAAAGAAAGAAAGAAAGAAAGAAAGAAAGTAGAAACCCTTTGCCATACTTGGTATCTTAGAAGCTCAGGAATGCACCAACAGGATAGGCTGGCCTCAGTTTCATTTCAGCTTGTTCCCCTGACATCTGTCTGGTCCTCTTCAACTGCAGTATAGGTATAATGAGTTACCTTTCAAAAGTAAGATGATGTGTAAGACCAATGTTCTTACCTTGCTTTAATAAGTGACATTGCCTAGTTACTTTCAAAAGTTACTTTTTAAAGGCATGTTTAGAGACATTTTGATGCACTCATAGAATTGTAGAGTTGGAAGGGGCCTTGCTCAATCATAGAATCATAGAGTTGGAATCTATGCAGGATTTCCAGATGGAGTATCCCCAACAGGTAGCTGTCCAGCCTCTTTCTGAAAATATCCATAGGAGGAGACTTCACCACCTCTCTAGACAATTGGTTCCATTGGTGAACCCTTCTTGCTGTCAAGAAGTTCCTTCTAATGTTTAATAGAAATCTTCCCTCCGGAACTTAAAACCATTAGATTGTTGAGATTCCACCTCAACATTAGGAAGAAGTTCCTGATAGTAAGAGCTGTTCGACAGTGTTGTCTCGTTCTTTGGAAATGTTTAAATGGCCATGTTGGGGGTGCTTTGATTGTGTTTTCCTGCATGGCAGGGGGTTCCACATTATGGCCCTTGAGGTCTCTTCCAACTCTATGATTCTATGACTTAGTTCTACACCCTGAGGCAGCAGAGCATTCTTCCCAGTACTTTCTTGAGCTTAATAAAAATCAGCTTTTCTGAAATACAAGGTTTGCATTTAACTATATTCTTCATGGCCTGTCCCACAATCATGAAGCATTACATGATCTTTCTTTCCTGAAGTACCAATTGCTTTGATTCTAGTGACCAACTCCTCCCTATTGATTAGGATCAAGTCCAGGATTTCTGATCCTCTTGCTCCTTCCTCGACT
>NC_056522.1:97058868-97069708 GCF_019175285.1 Sceloporus undulatus
TAGTTTCTTTTCTATATGGTCTACTCATGATATGTTCAAAGTACAGTCTCAGTTTAGTCATCTTGGCTTCTAGGGAAATATCTGGCTTGATAGAGCTCTTAGACCCACTTATTTGTCTTTTTGGCAGCTTATGGCATCCTCACAACTCCTGTCCAAGATCACATCTCAAATGAGTTGGTTTTTTATATCAGTTTTCTTCACTGTCCAGCTTTCATAGTCATAGCTAGAAACTGGAACTACATTAGCATGTCTAATCGAGATTTTGGTATCTTGTTCCATTTTGGAATGTCTCATCATTAAGTTTTCATGGTAGATGACGTTCAGAAGTGATTTACTGGTACATTCTTCTGTGCAGTACTAACAAGCGTTAACTGCGTTATCTCTGAGATGCCTTCTGCCAGCGTCATTCCCCAAATACTGCTGCTGTTTGGCATATTAAGTACAGCTCTTCAGCAAAAGCTGAGGTCCTACCATCAGCATAGTCTCTTGCTTCATGATAGTATACAATCCTACTACCATGGTAAGTAAAGAATATATGCACATTTTCTTGCTTTAGATGAAAAATGCCATTAAAAATATCAACCATCACAATATTTTTCATCCTTCAGCAACAGTAAAAATATGTTTTCTTAATTTTCAGTGTACAAAAAACTGGTTTTGCAACAATAAACACTGTATTGCACCCATAAAAATGTTTTCTGTACAAAACTACCTTTTTTTCCAAAGATGTCTTCAAATGCAAAGTAGCATCAATAAAAATGCACAGAATGCAGGAGGAAGAAATATTTTAAATTTGATCATATTCATACTTCAAGAATGAAATAAGCAGAAATTTGTTTTCTTCAGTGGCATGTCTGCAACTTTGGAGGGTTCTGCAAAATGTCAACTCCTACAGTAGAAGACTCAATTATCAACTTCTGAGGGGGGGGGGACTTAAAGTTTCTCAGATATTGGGGGCCATACCTTCCTATGAAAGAATCCCTGGGCTAGAGTGTTACTACAGAGAAGTCCTTTTTCCTTGATCCAACAGATCTTTATTCTATGTACAGTTGGTACTCAGTGTGGCAGCACCAGTTAAGCCAGTCATATGTCCATTAGGGCATGCTTTCTGTATGCATTCCAAGCCTAGTCATATGGAACAGCAAATCAAAACTATTCAAGAGTTAAATAATGGGATAAAGTGATCAATAATGAATGAGTCAGAGTTTCATTTGGCATCAATTCTGTACTGAGCCTACAAGCAGAGAGGCAAACATCCATTTAAAATAGCTTGAAAAACATGTAATCAATGTCTGCTTTTAAAAACCATTAGAGATGTCCATTTTCTTATGGATATGTGTACTCAGGAAATGTGTCTTATTTTTTCCCCAATAGCACAGTTTGTTGAAACTACACATAATCTCTCAAAACAGAACTTTTTTTAGCATCTCAGAATTGCAATACGTCACTGAAGATCAGAACATAAACTAGGATCAATAGGAGAAACTGAACCTGCATTATTACTGCATTTCTCCCTGGTGAAAGAGAGTGGAACAGATTTTAGCGTTGTTTGCAATCAAATATAACAGCCTTCACAAACCAAACACCCTCCAGATATTGAACTACAGCTTCCATCCTCCTTCAGTGGCATGAGTAATGATAATGAGTTATTGAAGTCATACCCCAGAAATCTGGACAGCAGCTGGTTGCCTACTTGTGGCATAATTTAAAGCAGTGCTTCTTAAACTCTCTGATGCAGGGGTCTGACACTGTTTTGCCAGTGTGCCAGGAACCAGTACCATTGTATTTGACTAAAACTCTTCCTTTTTTCTCTGGAAATTTGTAAAGGACGAGCAGCACTGATTTAAAGTGCTGGTTCCCAATGTCTTGGACTTCATCTCCCAGAATTCCTGACTATTGATCAAACTGGCTAAGTCTTCTGGGAGTCAAAGTCCAAACCACCTGATAGACCAAAGTTTGGGAACCACTAGTTTTAAGGATCAGAGCAGAGCTTGACTTTTTTTCCACCCATCCTATCCATTACGAGTATGCATTGGTCAATCCTTACTAAACAGGCTGACTTTTTAATCTAAACCAAACGAACTGCACAGGATGTGCTGCTATCACACAGCTAGGATATTCACCTTCTATGTTTGCACATGCTTTGTTGTTTGGGATTACACTCCATGACATTTAGAGGCCTACACAGAGTGCCAGAAAATCCAGAGAGCTGGGAATCTGACAACTCCGATACTGTACAGAAGAATGCCTAAGAAGCATCATAAATCTCAACATATCTTTATTTGGAATGACTGAATGAAGCAACAACAAAAAGAGAAAACATACACACAAACATAGAACAGAATTTCCTGTTCAGAATGTCATATTGATAACTGATATAATTTTGATGATGTCAAGTCAGCTTTGACTTATGTTGGCCCTTTAAAGGCAAAACCTCTGAAGGTGTGTCCATACTGCAGAATTAAATAGTTTGACACCACTTTAACTTCCATGACTCTATTCTACAGAATCCTGGGCTTTGTAATGTAGTGAGGCAGCAGAGGTCTCTTACAGACCAGACTGTATAACTCACCAAACTACAAATCTCAGGATTCTTTGGACAAAATCCTGGCAGTTAAAGTGGTGTCACTGCTTCAGTTCTGCAGTGTGGATATACCCCAAGGGACTCTGGTATTAACAGCTCAGCCCAGGCCCTGCAAATGTAGGGTCATAGTTCTGCAATGCAGTCTTCCTCTTTTCCTACTAATCCTTAATAAATTATGTCATCTCATGTGTCCAAACTATAATCCCTTCATTTTTTCGTTAGGGCTTCTAGTGAGATGTTAAGCTTGATTTTCTCTGGGACCCATGCATTTCTCTTTTTAGCAGTCCTTGGTATCCAGCACTACATTTCAAATGAGTTGAGTTGATTCCTATCTGTTTTCTACAGAGTTCAGCATTATTCATTCATTTATTTAAAAATGTCTATTGCGTACTCTACTGTGAGATTTCAGGGTGGCACATAATTGAAACAATGTGAACAATTTAAAACAATTCCAGCTAGAAACAATGAAATAATTTAAATAGGATGATAGCATATAAAACAGATCACCAAGTTAAAACAGTAGAAAAGACTAAAACAGTTAAAATCATTTACAGGTACATTTAAAAAAAAAGATTAAGCCCCAATATCTAAAGTTAGCACCAAATGGACCTCCAAGGAGAGGCCATTCCACAAATAAGGCACCAGAACAGAGAAGGCCATCTCCCATGTCCCTGTGTAATATATTGTCTACCTTAGTGAGAGGAAGTCATTTCAAGTCATTGCTATTTTCTGCTAGTGATATCTGTGTATCTTACATTATTGATGTTTCTTCCACCAGTTTTCACACTTCCTTTCTTCAAGCCTGTTTCTATGGTCTGTATCACATGTTCTGCATATAAATTAAATAAGTATGTTGATAAAATGCACCCTTGTCTGACCTGCTCGCTACATGAAAATAATTCTGTTTCTTCATATTGAACCTGAAAATTATTTAGTTGTCAGTTCTGTGACCTGAGCATATAAATTCAAAGTACAAAATGTAACTTAGTATGCCTATAGTGTGATATATATAGCATCAGAAAATAGTACAAGAAATTAGATATGTGTGAAAGAGCATGTGTGTATTCGTCGAAAATCAGCTTCGGCTTCAGTTCAGTCTGGGGAAAAGGCCAGGTGCTTTGGAGTGTAAATAAAGATAAAAGTTCTGTGAGATGACAGAAGGAAAAAAATATGTCCTATAATAACCTTTATCTAATGTTCACTAGCTAACCTGCTAGCTAGTGCACCAGAGAATGAACCATGAGGATAGACAACAGACTCCAAGATAATAGGATTTAGAATCATAGAGGAATTGTAGATAAAGATATATGTTTGATTAGACAGAGTTAAGCAAAAGGCAGTGAGCACCTTTATTTTTATTAGGGAACTAATTTCAGGGATGAAAAAAACAATAAAAGGAGTTAAGGCAGAGTTCAGGTTAGACTGCCTGTCTGGCATGTCTAGGACAGTCAGCGTAGTGTAGTCGTTTCAGTGAACAAGTGTGCTAATTCCAAAAATACAAGCACTGTGCTTTTCACTATTCTAGTTAGTTTTAGTATGAAATTTGGTAAGAAGAGCTGACATTTTGGGTAAGAACCCTTTCATAGGCATAGAGCCTCAGACTCCTTTTCTGATCATTCCCTTTCCTAACTGTCTTATCTCTGGGGACATAAAATGTACATGAAGCAAGATAATGATGCTTTAATGCACAAATCTGCACACACTTGGAAATATACCTCAGTTGTAGTCTCCAATGCACAAATCTGTACACACTTGGGCATTTTGAAAGATGTTCTTTACCACCACTAATTCTTACTATTCTAGCTCGCTTGCTGCAAGATCAGAACTGATCAGCTTAAAGAGAGAAACAGCTTTTGTTTCTCTTCCAAAAGAAACAAAAGGATGGCCATAGTGCATTCAGCATGGCAGATACTCAGTGCTGCTTTTGGAAAACTGAGCTTCATTCTCTGAAGCTACATAGTTATAAATCTCATTAAAAGCTCAAGGGATATGTATTGGATATCCCAAACCAGCACCTAACTTAGTGCAAGCAAGCCAAGAGCCCAGTTTTTATATCGGACTTTCTGTATGTGATGGGCTAAGATTCTTAGCCTAAGAAACTAGTGGGGAACCACATAACTTCCAGCATTTCACACATAAAAACTGGGACATGGGTGGTTATGCAACATCAGACTGTGGTCAAGACTGAAAAAGTTATTAATGTGAAAGAGCACACAGGCTGGGAGAGTTTATATCAAGTTATCTATAATCTGATCTGCAGCTATAGAGATCACGTAATTTCCTTGTTGAAAAAGGTTTACTCGCAACAGGTCTATCTCCAGGCACAATTTAAATTGGTGGTTGTGACTTATAAAGACCCATATAGCTTGCGTCCAGACTATATGGAAGCCTCTATATCCCCTTATGTGTCTAAGTCTTATGATCTTCAAGGGAGGTTCTTCTCCTGTCCTGCTACTCTTGCTAGGTTTGTCTGGTGATGACACAGGAGAGAGTCTTCTCAGTAGCTGCTCCTAAGCTATGGCACTCCCTCCCAAGGGAGAATCAATTGGCTCCCTCTCGGCTTTTTTTTTTTTCACCAGCAGCAAGAGCTTCTATTAAAACGGGCTTTTGGCCTTTAACTAGTCAGAGTTGAAGTGATGTAACGGGCATACTGTGGGGGTTTTTTTATCTGCAAGTTGTATTTAATGTTTTAAATTGTCTTTAAATTATATTTAATTGGATTGACTGTTTAATACTTTTAAATTTTGTAGACAAGTTGCTTGACGCTATTTTATTCTCTGTTTTAAGCTCAAATTATCCTGTAAAGTTGCTTCTAGCTTGATTTAAACATAGGTTGTGCTATTATTTTATTTATTAGCAATATCCTAAAGGTGACTTTGGTCAGGAAATGAACCCCATGTTTATCTCTTCGATGCCGTATGGCCACTTAACTCTGGCGCGTTTTAGCATTGGAACTTTGAGACACTTTAAAGACATATTAGCTATACACCTTCCATGAGTTACTGCAGCTAGTTAGGGAGCCCCAGAATTGAGCACAACATCACAGTCCAGAGAACCAAGAGACTCGGACTTGGTGCCTCTGAAGAAAGAGTTGTGCTGAACAATATCTCATTGTAAACAGCAAAGAAAGACAATACAAGCCACCAGGCTGTGGTATCACAGGAGTATGTAGGGTTGTCAGAGCTCTGACACCTGAGCTGGATCTGGAAAAGGGACTTGCTGGAGTACTATGTACAACAAAGAATGATGCTCTACACCACAAACAGCTATAATAAGCCTGGTACAGACTGGTGTAAAGCACCAGCTTGGGGCCAATTTTAGGGCTCGGGAGGAGCAGCGAGCATCCACATGCTCCAAAGCCCTACCGCACCATATGACCACCCCATCCACACAGGGACCCCCATGTGACGTACACGCGCGCAGCGTCCAAACGGCACTGTGCCACAGAGACACCTCAGCACATGCGGGGCGGCGATGTGCTGCTCACGCACCTAAGACACCTACAAGGAGCAAGTTTTTTTAGGGCTCTTGGAGGCCACGCCGTTTGGTTGCTTCAGCCTCTGTTTGGGGCAACAAGGGTGGCGTCTTGGCGTCCTTTTCTCCCCTTCTGTATCCCCACGTAGTGGATGGTAAGTTGGCCCTTATTTCTCTGCTGCTAGCTCTCTCGGAAACAAACAAATTCCCACAGCATGTCAGGGGGTTTGTGCATCTTTTTTACTACAACAAAATACTATTACTGTTAAGCATCCATAATTGCATAATTGAATCAAAACTAAAATCAAGGAGCTATTTAGCAATATCAAGGCATGTACTCTTCATAACCTTGCCTGTGCCAGAAACTACTGTCGTGTAACTTTATTATTAAACCTCTTTTATGTGTAATGTTTTATGTAGTATCTTACCTTCCATGACTTTGATTACTTTCTACATTAAATGCAAGCCTATATAAGCCATTTTACCTTCCAACATGCTCCATTACCGTTATGCTATATTTATATATGCATCTGTTGTGTCAAAACTCACTGAAGTATAATGACTACAATGGCGTATAATAATACATATTTAATGTTAAAGCTCAAGGTCTTCCATATCCTCCTGTTTTTTTATGAGATGCCAAATGGAAGGATACAAAAAACATATTGCTCACTTTACAGAGAAAAATAACACTTCAATTTGACACTTCATACATACTGATTTAGAAATCAGAAATAAATTACAAGTGTAGATGTTACCTGTATATTTGCTCAAACACTGCTAGTGCTGAATTATACACATGAAAAATATGAAACAAACCTTCTCATCACAGGAAAAATAAATGTCCCTCCCTTGCTTTGGTTCTGTTATCCATCACATCCTAACAGTGGTTAGTTGGATAAAACAAACCAGTATCAAACCATTATAAGATGTCCTTGCGTATTACCTTCATAAGCAAAAGCAGCAGTTTTTAAGAATCTCCTCCCACAAATGAAGCAAGGGGAGAAAGGAGTAAAAGTGTGTGCAATATAGGCTCTCCCCTGTGGTGAGAACACAATTTTGGAGTAAATGAACAGTTGAATTCTCCAAGAGTTACAAGATGCAGCCTAAAGATCACTGCTCTGTGCTGCTGTTCTTCCATATTAAAGCTGCCATTGTTTTCTTTTAGTAAAATTTACTGTTTTAGTCCAGTGACTGACTCACTGAGCTACGTGCTTTCACACAATTATTGCTTGCCCTAACATTGTCACACCAAGAAAAGGAATTGTGCTCTCTTCATATGCATCACACAGTCAGTCAAATACAATTATGATTTCTTTTTTTTTTCTTTTTTTTTTTTTTGTTTAGGTCATGGGCTGCAATGCAACAAAACAAATGCCAGATGATCTTACTTGTTGATATTGACAGATAACCAATAATCTGTGCTGAAAAAAGAGACAAAGTGATGAACAACCTCAGATGGGGCTTACTTGGTCTGCTTACTCCTCATTCATCATTTTGATATCATTACAATCTGCTGCTTACCTGGTGAAAAAACTGTTGAATCGACCTATGTGGTGGAACAACCACAAAACCAATCTGCATAAATGTCAAGACCCTGCTTGGTCTGCCATTGAACTTTCACTTCTGTGCATGATTTGGTTTACACAAGCTCCTCTGGAAATGTCAGATGCTGCTGGTGCCAAGTACAATGCCTAGACTAGGCTCATGTCTAATCAGATTCAGGTCTACTGGCTGGCAGACTTTAAGGTCTCTAATTTCCTTTCATTGCTTCTGTCATATGTTACACACACACACACCATCCTCTAAAGAACTGTGGAACACTAATGAAAAATAGATAAAGTTGAGGCTCATCTTAGGAAACAGAAAAAATATTATTTTTAAATTTACAGTGGAAACAGATAAGAAAAATAACTATGTGGCTGCCACCTCTTATCCAAAATCATTTCATAAAAGAAAACCATGCCATGATGTCATTGTGTCAATAAATATATTTGTTGTTTTCAAAAGCAGCCAATGAACTTGAGTAGGAGGTCAAATCAAATGGCTTGCTAAGAGAAGTAAGGGAGGAAAGGATTCTAGATGGCATTTTTGAGGCAACTAAGCATTTATATCATTTCATTATATACACAAATAATCATGGATTGAAGGGCAAAACATATAGCCATAAAGAGGCGGCGTGATCCCATAGAATCATAGAATCACAGAGTTGGAAGAGACCACAAGGGCCATCCATTCCAACCCCCTGCCATGTAGGAACTCTCAATCAAAGCACCCCCGACAGATGGCCATCCAGCCTCTCCAAGGAGGGAGACTCCACCACTCTCCGTAGAAGTGCATTCCATTGTCGAACAGCCCTTACTGTCAGGGAGTTCCTCCTAATGTTGAGGTGGAATCTCTTTTCCTGCAGTTTGTATCCTACCTCTTTGAGCACCGGAACGGGGCTGCAGCAACTATTTGCCAGCTCTGAAACAGCTGGAAACAGGGCTCCCTTTCAGCCGCTGTGGCAGCTTTGCAGCACTCCTGCAGCGTGTGGCGTATAAATGCCATGCTGCCAGAGTGTGGCAACACTGCCTGCCATCTGGTAGGTGGGTGGCGAGACGTCATCTCGGGGGCAGCACCAGGCTTGTGTCATTTAATCCCCATGCCCCACGCCACCCACAAGCCGGCACTTACTGCCAGTCTGTTTGGGACCAGAGATTTTGGTGATCTAGAAATTAACTTATGCAGCATATAACTGGTCTCAGCAGAATGAATTTCTGTACATTAACAGAAATGTGATAAGCAACCCCACCCTGAACAAATGTTGCTAAGAAAAGCACAGGAGATGGTCACCTGAAGTTTGTTTGTTTTGTTTTGTTTTTATGGAGGGCCAACTGTAACATTTTTCTTTCCAAACCAAAAGTACCATATATACTCGACAATAAGTTGAGAATTTTTAGTCTAAAAAATGATCCTGAAAAACTGGGTCAATTTATCCCTGGGTCAATGCTTCAATTTTCAGGGACTTCTGGTGAGCTTCTGCTGGGGATGGGTAGAGGGAGCAAATAGTCAAAAAGCAATGCAGCAAACTCTTCCCAGCTTGAGGCACACAGATGCTGGCTCACCCAGCTCGAGAGAGAAGGAGGGAGGAAGCCAAAGCTGCTCAACAGGCCCTAGAGCCTGCCTCTGTGCACCTCAAGCCAGGAGGAGTTTCCTGGGTTTCCTCTTGACTATCCACTCCCTCAACCCTCTCCCTCCTGGAGGCTTGACCTGGGACAATCTCTCTTAATTTTTTTTTTTTTGGGGGGGGGTACCTCCTAGAAGCCTGTGCTGCTGGAGGGCAAGGGTTGAGGGAGTGGAAAGCAACACAGGAAATTCCTTCTGGCTTGAGCCATGGAGGCAGGCTTTAGTGCCTTTTCAGCAGCCTCACCTTCCATCTTCCTTCTCACCCAGGCTGAGGATGCCAGATGGGGTCAAGGTATACACTCTTAGGTTTTACTCTCAACTTATCCATGGATCATAGCAAATTCCTTAATTTTGAGCCCTAAACCTGCCTTTGACTTATCCATGAGATCAACGTATAGTTGAGTATATATGGTAATCTTCTGGCCACTTCCACTTTTTTGTTATTCCTTGGCATTTTGGATAGTCTGTCCAGCCCCTGGTGGGTCTCAGTGATAAACACTCACCTCCAGATGCACTGAAGTTGCCAAACCTTGCTTTAGCTGGATACACAGTTAAGGAGCAGGTCAGGGAAAGTGGGCGAGGGGGAGGCGTGGCTATAATCCATAAAAGTGATATCATCCTGACCAGGAACCCGGTCTCAAATCTAAGACATATCAAGTGTATTTACCTGACCCTAAAGGCCAAGGACAGAACGGGGATTTTGTTGGTCTACCATCCACCCCGTAGTCTAACAGACTCCCTGGCCGAGCTGACACAGCTGGTCTCGGAGCTGGTGTTGGAGTCCCCCAGGCTTCTTGTCCTGGGGGACCTCAACATCCCCTCCAAGGCCGGCTCATTAGATCTAACAGGCGTGGCTCAGCAGTTCATGGATTCCATGACAGCCATGGGCCTGTCCCAATTGGTCTTGGGTCCGACACATTGCGGGTAACACACTCGATATGGTCTTTAGTACGGACCGGGAACATCCGTGGGCGGAGGTAATGGGTATCTCTCCTTTATCATGGACGGACCACTTCCTGGTCAAGGTAGGACTGAAGGCCACAATCCTAAAACCCCTCGAGGGTGGAGGGCCTATTAGAATGGTCTGCCCTTGAAGGCTGATGGAACCCAAAAGATTCCGAGAAGCCCTAGAGGGAGTTATGATCGGGAATGATGGCGATTCTGTCGATACCCTGGTACATAATTGGGATCACATCCTTACTGGAGCAATAGACTCTATCGCTCCCGAGCGTCCTTACCAGCCCGCTCCAAATAGAAAACGCTGGTATACGGAAGATCTTCACCAGATGAAGCGGGCTGCGCAACGACTAGAGCGCCGCTGGCAGAAACATCAACACATATCTGACAAGACACTCCATGAGAACATGTTACATTCCTACAGGGTGGTAAGGGAACTAACACAACTACCGGCCACTAGGGATGTAAAGAATATTCTCCAAAATTCGAAAATTAGGAGAAAAATGGCAATTTCGAACATTTCTATTACAATCTGGAGAGGAGAAATTCTGAATAATTCTCTATCAATGAGTAAGAATATTGAGGCTAGTCATTTCGAAATGAGAAGGAGAGAAGAATCCTTCATCTGACTCTCGATAGTCACTATTTGCATATTTT
>NC_056522.1:97069808-97074468 GCF_019175285.1 Sceloporus undulatus
GAGAGAAGAAATCACCATTTGAAAGGGAGAATTGTGGGAAGAATATTTTTTTAAAAAATTCTCCTCAAAGTTTCTCTGACCGAGAAGAAAAACATGGGTTTCTCCAATCACTACCGGCCACCCTGAACCCCTTATTAGAACCAACTATAGCCTGCTGTGACGCTTTTGATGACTTTTTTGCCGATAAAATTTCTCAGATAAGGGCTGATCTTGACATCGGCTTTTTGTCAGGACCTAAGGTAGAGGTATCCAGTGACTCTGGAAACAAGATTATTCTGGATTGTTTTGAGTTTGTAAATACTGAGGACGTGGAGAAGCTCCTTGGCTGTGTGAAGAGGACAACATGTCCTCTCGACCCTTGCCTATCTTGGCTGACGGTCCAGGGAGGAGATGCTATAAAAACTTTATTACATCGAATTATCAATGCATCTCTTCGGGGGGGACATTTCCATCTGCCTTAAAACAGGCAATAGTGAAACTACTTTTAAAGAAACCCTCCCTAGATCCCCTGCAGATGTGTAATTATAGACCGGTCTCTTTATTACCATTCCTGGGCAAGGTGATCGAGAGGGCAGACGCCTTTCAACTCCAAGCCGTCTTGGATGAAACTGATTATCTGGACCCATTTCAAACTGGCTTCAGAGCAGGATACGGAGTTGAGACTGCCATGGTTGCCTTAGTCGATGATCTTCGTCTGGGCATTGACAGGGGAAGTGTGACCCTGTTGGTGCTCTTGGACATCTCAGCGGCCTTCAGTACCATCAACCACGGTATCCTTCTGGAATGCCTGAGAGAGTTGGGTATCAGTGGCACTGCACTCCAGTGGCTCCGGTCCTACCTCTCGGGCCGGTTTCAGATGGTGAGGCTGGGGGACAGCTGCTCCCGTAAAAGGGAGCTGACATCGAGCGTCCCTCAGGGTGCCATTCTGTCCTCCATGCTATTTAACATTTACATGAAGCTGCTGGGACAGATCATCCGGAAACATGGAACTCGGTGGTATCAGTACGCTGATGACACCCAGATCTATCTCCATGTCTCCGACTGATACAGTGACTAAGGAAGGCATCTCTCCTCTGGATGCCTGCCTGGGGTCAGTAATGGGCTGGATGAGGGAAAACAAACTCAAGCTGAATCCAGAAAAAACAGAGGTACTCGCGATAGGTACCCCAAGTCCAGACAGGGAAATTTGTCATCCAGTCCTGGACGGGGTCACACTTCCCCTAAAGGACAAAGTTTGTGGTCTGGGAGTACTCTTGGACTCATTCCTACAGTTATCATCCCAGGTGGATGCAATGGCCAAGAGTGCTTGGTACCAGCTTCGGCTGATACACCAGCTACGTCCCTGTCTGGACCGAAACAGTAGTACATGCACTGGTAACCTCTCATTTGGATTTCTGTAATGCGCTTTACATGGGGCTACCTTTGTACCTTTGTACCAAGTTTGGAAGCTTCAGCTAGTCCAAAATGCTGCAGCCAGATTGGTTGCGGGATCTTCAAAGCAAGATCATATAACGCCGGTATTAAAATCTCTTCACTGGCTGCCAATTAGCTTTCGGGCTCAATACAAAGTGTTGGTCGTTACCTTTAAAGCCCTACATGGCTTGGGCCTGAGTTACCTGAAGGAACACCTCTCCCTACACAATTTCGGTTATGGCCCCTTCACATTGGAATAATCTCCCAGAGGAGATACGATGTATCCCTACATTGGAAACTTTTAAGAAGACGCTAAAAACCTACCTTTTCAATTGGCATACCCTCCCAATTCCTTATAAAGTATACCCTACAGAAACGAAACCAAGACCCAAATATGATTGACATCGTATGCTGCTAGATTGATATTGTTTTTATTGTTGTTTAACATTATTGTTAATTATGTAACTAGATTTTTAAATTGTCATTGTTTATATTGCTCTTGGTTGTGTATCATTCTGTGTCAATCCCGCCTTGTGTGGTTTCCGATCTCCGGGAGAAGCGGGAAAAATATAAATAAAACGTATTATTATATTCTTATAGTTTCAGATTACAAATCAGAACACAGCCTGGGGACCGGCTAAACAGCCGTTCCTCTAACTGACCACTTTCTTGCTCTGGCAAAGGAATTATCACCTCTCTTCCCTTCCCAAGTACCCTTCCAAATTCCACCTTTAAAAAGCCACAACCATAGTCCACTGTGACTCAGGCATCAGTACTGATGTAATTGCTAATTATGCTTCTGCACTGACAAGGAAAGTGAATGGGAATTCACTCCCAGGTAGGAGACTGGATCTGACTTGCACATCCATGGTCTCAGCCAGCATGAATTATGTCCCCAGTTCAATCTGTCTGATCATAGAATAGTCTACAAACAGAGGGCTGGGGCAGATGCAATGCTAGCTGAGATACTATTGTGGATTCTAACTCAAAATACTCAGGGATATATTCCAAGACATATGGTTGCCAACCTGGGATATATATGGACAAAGTCATCACACATACACCTTGAAACAACATTATTAGAAGACTTTAAAATTATGATTTGAAACTGGAATTGATATTGTTTTAAGACCAAGGGCTGTAAAATGGATAAACATGTAACTGTAAATAAGCCTAATCAAGACTACCACATCAAAAGAGACTTGAGAGCAATCAGGATGACCTAAAGCCACTTAGAAGATTTATTGGGAAATAATGACTATAGTAGATGGTTTACATGGAAAAATACTTGTCACTCTATCCTCTGTGGACAACTCAAGATCAAACAGTGTGTACTTTGTGACATATGACTTTCTAGAACCACATGTACTCCAGTCCCAGAAGAAACTAAAGTCAGAGCAGTCAATCAGAGGCTTCTACAGATTGTACCAACTGCAAGTCAAAGGGAATGCTTCCTCTTTTAAGATTGGGAATCATGCAACACACTCCCCACCACCCCAATATTGCTGGAATGCAATTCTTCACCAATGAATATGTGGGATGAGGCTGCCAGACTGAAATGTGGAGAGGGCTCCGTAACTTTCAATGGGTGTGCAGAAGAGGAACTTTCAGCTGCCACTGCATGTCAAACAACCAGATAACAAGTGACATCTCCTGAAATTCCCTCTTCTCCACAACCATTAAAAATACAGAGCCATCTCTGCTAGGACAGCTGGTTATTGTACCCCAACCACCTCTGCAAGGCATTATGATTCCCACTCATGTTCTAAACACTCTGGAAATTAGAAATGGAAAGACCCTACCCATTTCTAATAGCTAAACTGAGATGCGGGAACAGAACCAGCTGCATATAATCTAAACTCCTCCCCTCCCTCCTTCCAACTGTCATCTTCTGGCATGGGAGGAAGTGAAAGGACAAGCCCAACACCATCGGGCCTGAAGAGGAAGAGCCCTCCCCTCCCTCCTTCCAACTGTCATCTTCTGGCCTGGAGGGAGCGAAAGGACAGGCCCAACGCCATCAGGCCTGAAGAGGAAGAGCCCTCCCCTCCCTCCTTCCAACTATCAGGCCTAGGAAGGAGTGAAAGGGCAGGTGGCCCAATGCCATTGTGGGCCTGAAGAGGAAGAGGCCTCCCCTCCCTCTTTCCAACTATGCATGTTCTGGGCTCGGAAGGAGTTTGAAAGGGCAGGCCCAATGCCAGTGGGCCTGAAGGGTATAGCCTCCCTCCCTCCTTCCAACTGTCTCTTCTGGCCTGGGGGAGCGAAAGGACAGGGCCCACTGCCATTCAGGCCTGAAGAGGAGAGCCCTCCCTCCCTCCTTCCAACTATTCTGCTTCTGGCTGGAGGAGTGAAAGGGCAGGCCATCATGGGCCTGAAGAGGAAGAGCCCTCCCCTCCCTCCTTCCAACTGTCATCTTCTGGCCTAGGAAGGAGTGAAAGGGCAGGCCCAACGCCACTGGGCCTGAAGAGGAAGAGCCCTCCCCTCCCTTCTTCCAACTATCATCTTCTGGCCTGGAGGGAGCGAAAGGACAGGCCCAATGCCATCAGGCCCACCCTTGATTAAGAAAAAGAGCCCTCCCTCCAGTCCATCTGCCTTGGTCCAGGCCTCAAAGGGAGAGAAGAATGCTGGACTTGATCCCCTCCCCCCCTCACCATTCCCTTCTTCTTTTGTGTCGTGTCTTTTTAGATTGTAAGCCTGAGGGCAGGGAACCATCTATTATCCCCTCTGTTGTAAGCCACCCGGATTCCCAGTGATTGGGTAGCATATAAATAAATCCTATTATTATTATTATTATTATTATTATTATTATTATTATTATTATTATTATCTAGTGTATATAAGGTAACTGATCAGTTGGAATGCTGTGACAAGGTGAATGGTTCAATTAGATCTAGCAGTAATCAAGTATAAGCTAATTATTGTCTGCTCACTCTAGATGTACAGTTAACATTTTGAGAACTATACAGCTATTCATGAATATTTCTCCTGATGACAGTGTGTGTCTTTTCTCACAACATAATACTTCATTTTAAGAACCATGGATTTTATTTTTTAACAAGAGTGACAACTTGTGTTCTTCTTGCTTCCTAATTATCTTTTCAATGTACCATGAACTCACTGTACCCCAGATTTTACTCTAATCCTTGGGAAAGGGAGGAAATAAAGTCTGCATGTGTTATATTCAGCTATGCAAAACATAACAGGATGGCAGTGGCCTTTATAATTCTGGAAAATGTCCTAATATGAGTGA
>NC_056522.1:97074493-97083017 GCF_019175285.1 Sceloporus undulatus
TGTGGAATCCTCGCCGCGAGCCACAAGGATAAGGCGGGGAAAGTGTAAATGTATTATTAGGTATGGTTAGGTATTTAGTTTTTTTTTTTTTTTTCCTATGACCCACAATGTTTTGTACTCACCAATTTTTCCATGTTTGGGAATGTGGTTACTACTGCAAAATTAATCATTTCCAGCCACAGAAACAGTTCCTTAATCATGTCAACACATGAACAGAGACCTAGCTTGACTCTCTCAAGTTTATACCTCTCGTGAATCATCCCACAACTAGGAAGCCACTTTCTTTATTGGGTCCACAGGTGTTTCAGGAGGTGTCAAGGAGTTCAGGCGCAGAACAGTGTGCACAGGGGAAAAAATGTTTCATTCAATATTTTTTTTATATTGTTCTTAAGACATAAACAGAGTCTTCTTGTGAAGACAGAGTAGCTACTCACGTAATTTGTTAGTAATCAGGAAGAAGTTCACCCCATGTGTGCAAATACTCTGCTCTGAATCCATCCCAAAGAAAACAGCAAGAGTGGAGGTTTTGTAACCTGAGCAATCAGAAATGAGATGGTTAAAGGCAAGTAGTTGACATTAGCTTCTTTCCTAGGCACTCTTTCACAGAAGCCTGATTTATTTGTTTGGTTGTTGCATATACATTCTGCCTTTCCTCTAATCAGCAGAGGACTGGTTCATCTGCTCAGCACACACTGTGAGATGTGTAGCAGTATTGTGTAGAACTATCTGGGTGGTGGTATCACATACACAATGTTATCACTGTGGTTCCACTTAGCTGGCTGGTTCTATCCTGGTATCCTTGAGTTTAGAGGCACTTAGAATTCCCGCCAGAAAGCTCCTCTTAATCTTTTCCCTGTAGACTCAGGAAAAGCAACTGCTGCAGCCTCTCCTATCTTGTCTTCCTCATTAGTAACTTTGGCCATCTTGACCACACGTCTGATTGTGCTTGGCCACCCAGTTTTCATCTCGTGAATGTTGGGAGTATGGAAGTACAGAGGAGTACTTATGTCAACAGACATCCCATCTACTTGTGCACGGCATCAATCTTCTCTAACTACAAATCCCGAGATTCATGGATTGTTGCCATAGCAGCTGGAAGTGTAGTACAGTGCTATTCATGCATCTGAGAGGAAGTAAGCTAAAGTCTACAACAGCTTATGCTACCAACTTCTTTTTTCTCACGGTTAGTCTCAAAGGTGGTTAAAGGTGTTTTGTATACAGCAACCATCAGTGTATTGTGTGCAATGCCACCCCCAACTAAGAGCCCATAGTCACAGAGTGAGTTCAGAGCTGAAAGGACATACCAACCTAGTTCAATCCTTGTTAAAAATCTAACCATCACTCAAGGAGTGGGGAATACAGTCATAGTTCATGGGCAAATGCAGCCACCGTTTGCAAAAATTGTTGATCTTGTCAGAAAATAATCCAGAAACTCCCTACTATGTCAAGATCAACATTTTAGCTCTGAAAAAACACTGGGTGAGTATATGTCAGTCACTCTATGCATACAGCAGAAGGGATATCTATAAAAATGCATACTCTCAAATGATCCTGGCTTGGCAGGGACAGTCCCATTAATCTTTTGTTATCCCACTTTAAGCGACTTTTAAAATATCGCAGGCCCGGAACAAATTAGGAGAAAGAGTGGGCCTCTGGATCATTGGCATTGCTACGGCTGCAACAATGATCCGCTGGAAAAAGGAGATCCGAAATGGAACTCCTTACCCACGATGCTGCCAAGGCGCCAATTGCCCCCTCGGGCTCGCAGTGACGGGTCTTGTGTGCCGTGGCATTTGGACGCGTCACACAAGATACATCATGGATGCGCACGCCAATGGCTTCTGTATCAAGATGGTGCTGCCAACCTTATTAGAGTTCAGGAGCATGCAGTTGCTGCATGGCTCCCAAACCCTAGTATAGGCGGTGCCATGCTCCTTTTAGCCCTGTGTTACTGGCCTTTGTTCTCTCTCCTAAGGACTGGAGCACAACTTTGGCACAGCTTCTGACCTCTTAAGATGCCTGTGTCATTTAAACAGCATACCTCTAAGTGATCTGAAGCAGCTTTATTTTGGCCTGTTTGGCCCTATCCCAGTGGGTGAAAATAGTTGGTTTGCTTTACTTAACAAAAGATTTCCTATGCTATCCTATCCCTCTGGCAATTTGGATTTGGCAATTCAGATACCACTCCTCCTCCTCATCTTCATGCACAGTCTTTCATTTAAGAACAACAAAACTGCGGAATACAACAGGTTTCTTATGCTAAGGCTGCCACCTTAGTGGGAAGTAAGAACCACATGGGATCAATAAAGGTTTTGTGTTAAAGATTATGTTGATTGCATTGGTTGGCTATATTTTCCTGTAAAAATGTAGTTTTCTAGGGAGCTGATGTTTTTTAATTTACATCCTCTCCAATATAAGAGCTTCAGATCACTGCTTGAAGACAAACTCTAATTGACTGAAATAATTAGCCATTTTTTTAACGACTGGAAAGCAAATGCTCTCTCTTCTTACTTTCTTCTTCTTCTTCCTCTTTTGCAAATTGTTTCTAAATAAATATTAGCAAGAAAGCCTTAAGTTAATATCTAGATAACAGCATGTGGTGTGTGCAAACTCTTTCTCTTGTGTGTACACAAATCACACCCAGGAAAATTGACTTGTCTCAAATTTTAGGGAAGACAATTGTACACAAACTAGCATTCACAGATACAAAGACAATTCTAAGTGAACAGATCTAGATTAGCTGCTGCCACTGTGTGCCTATCTGCTACACAATTTGCAAAAAGGAGACAAGTCACCATATTTAGATTATTCCAGTTCAAAGTAATTCATTATTTGAACTTCTTTCACATTTGCCAAGGGAGTGTGTGGCATCTTCATAGGAACAAAAGAGTTTAGAATTTTTTTTAATAAATAAATAAATAAATAAGAAATTATATTCTTAATTTGGTTTTCCAATTCATCTGAAACCATCTTTCCTCTTCTTGAAAAAGTGACAGAAGAGGTTTGTAGATGGGCTGGATATGGTGGATATGGGCTGCCTACAGCTCAGGCTCAGGTAAATGTTATAAGACCAATTTTTCTCTTTTAGATCCTGGATCTCTCCCACGAACAGAGACTTCCCACTGTTGTTAGGCTGCAATTCCCCGCAACCCCTGTCAGGATAATCAATGAAAAAGTGGAATGCTTGGAATTGCAGGCCTACAACAACCTTTGCAGAGCCACATGATTTTTACTAAATGAACATTACAGAAGTACAATGTTAAAAATCTAGAAAGAATTAAGGAGTGAAGTTCAACCCCAAATAACTTTACCTGGGTTCTTTTCATTGATATTTGTGGTAGCGCTTTGTATGAGGGAATTATTAATTCTGGCTGGAGCACAAAGTGTAAATAAGATTGATACAACAACCAAGTTAATACAAATTTGATTTGGGTCATATGCTTTTAAACTTCTAACTGGAGGTCTTCCTACACATTTTTCATGTGCAAATCTCAAATTCTGTATGATTACAATATGGCCACAAAAGTGCCCCAGAAACATCTTATCACAGAAGGCTTCAAACATATTCTGCTAAAGTCTACCACAAGCAGACTTACAGAAGTTCATCCAAAGGTAAGTAAACTTGTGCCATGTTCATTTAGAATGTGATGAGCAAGAATAAATGGTATCTGTTAATACAGCAGTTAAGTTCTCCCCTTTGCAGCCTGTTTCTTATGACAAGTCTAATTGCTTATGAACTTTTAAGCAGCCTGTTCCTTGGAACTTTTCTGTTGTTATCCTGAGTTATTCTTCTATGGAAATGTTTATATTTCCACTGAAGAAGCATAAGCAGCCTTAAGTAGCTTACTTTTAGAACAATGTGAAATGAAGATCAAATTGCCTTACCCTTCTGGACACTGAGGTTCATTTAACTCCTCACATTTATCTTCAAGCCAGCTTGTCTTCCCTTATTAAAAGTGGGGAAAAATGAGAATTTATTATATTAACTTTTTGCTTCTAAGAGGAGAAATTAATAGGAAACCATTCTGGTTAAGCAACTGGTAGGGGAAATGAAAACAACAGAATTACCTCAAACTGAAAATCATGAACATGGTCTCATAATGCTTTGTGCAGAATATGGCAGCACGACTGGTCACCGGTACTTCCAGGGCCAGTCACATAACACCGGTCCTTAAAGACCTTCATTGGCTGCCTATTCGCTTCCGGGCGCAATACAAGGTGTTGGTTATTACCTATAAAGCCCTAAATGGCTTGGGCCCAGGGTACTTGGAGGACCGCCTCTCTCCGTACAATCCGCCCCATACACTAAGATCAACTGGGCAGCAATTATTAAGAGTTCCAGAGGTCAGATTAGTTACTACCACCAGGAGGGCCTTTACCACCTCGGCCCCCAACCTCTGGAACTTGCTGCCCGCCGAGCTCTGCTCGGCCACCTCCCTGGCCCAATTTAAGAAGGGGTTGAAGACATATCTTTTCGAGCAGGCCTACCCCTGATTCTACCCCCCAGTATACTCTCTCTCCCCTCCTTCGTCAGCTGGTTGAGCTGGCATGAGTCTGCTTGTTTTTATTGTAATGTTTTTAATGTATTTTAATATGTTTGATTGTATGGATTGCTTGTTGTACACCGCCCTGGTTTCTAGAAGGGCGGTATAGAAATAAAATTTTATTATTATATTATTATTATTATTTGTAAAAAATCATTGTTGTACTATTGTTTTACAATAAGGACCAGGATCTACAAATTCATTGTCACTAAAGAACAGCAGAATTAATTGAATGGTTTGTTGGCTGGTTGAAAAGCATTTTATGCTTTTTTTCTTCTAAATCTATTATTGTCATTACAATATATTTATATTTTTAGAATACCGTATACACTGTCCTAGAATACTTGCAAATGAAGGGCTGTTTATAAATCTTTAGTGGAATCCTGCTGGGGAGTTACAAATGTGTAACCTGAAGTTTTGCATTAATAACTGTTTGATATTTACAGTCCGTATATATTTACTAGTTTATGGGACATGAAAGGACTATTTAAGTCTCCTAATCCACACTTACTGGGATGCAGCTATGGTGATCAACAAAGGTCCATTCCCCTGTAGATCAGGAAGGAGCTGCCCAATGTTCCCATCCACCCTCCTCACATGAGCGATCTCCGGTATGAGGGGGAATTGCTATAGGAATCCTGCTTCTGCCTCTTGCAATGGCGAATGCTCATAGGAGGAGGTGGGAACATCACTCAGCTGCTTCCCAGTCAACAGGGAAATTAACCCCCATTGATCGCACTGGCTACTTTCTGGTGAGGATGGGGAAAGGGCATGCTAGAATTCACTACCTAGCTTTGTAATTACAGAGGTTATGCATTTGTAACTCCACATGATTTCAGCCATAACATATAAAATATATAAGATGCAATTGTTGGATGGAGCAGAATAAACAGACTCCTTTTACTATTTCAGTGATACCAGAATAAAGCAAATAGTATGGTTTACCTTCACAAACTGCATAATAATTGGCACAGCAATTATTATTTTTCACACAGTCATCTGAACAGGAACAGCGATATTCTGGTCGGTTCTTCTCTCCACACCGAAATTTAGTACAGGTCCATATATGAGCTGTAAACACAAAGGACCCACTTTTAATTAAACACAGCTTAACAGGGCACTCTGAACAAAATGGTACATCAGATTATGGTTATATGGCCACATACTTAAAAAAAAATTGTTTCTTCACTTGGTCTTTCTGACATGTTGGAGCAGAGGAAACCTTGTCATTGTATTTTAGACCAAGCCAACTCTGTTATTGAGGGGGCTTGTTCACACACTTTCCCTGGCAGGCTTACCAAATAGTTTTGGAATATGGAGATTAGCTACAGAGGAGAGGGCATCACAGCAGAACTTGAAATTGGTTACACTTATTGTTTCAAAAGAGAGAGAGAGAGAACCACCTAGGGTTACAATTTTTCAAATTCTTTACTTTTCTATTTCCTCAAAGTAACTAAACCAGCTACTTTTAGTTCTATTTTTGGGGGGAGGGGGAATCTTAATGCTATCAGCCACTATTCTGTGATATAAATCCCTTTCTCTTCCTGTCTACACATTGATATCCCAACTGTAAGAACGGATCAAAGACAGCAGATAAGCCAGCACTTCAGCTTCCTTTCCCTACAACTGTAACTTTTCACAGTTACATCCCCAGAGGAATTAAGTTATGCCTTGTAAGTTACCACTGTAATATAACAGTTATACATGTTGAGTACACCTTATCCAAAATGCTTGGATCAGAAGTGTTCTGCATTTCATAGTTTTTCAAATTTTAGAATACCTGTATTTGCATATATACACAACACAAATAACATAGTACTGTACATACTGTGTTTGCAAGGCTGGAGAGAAATGAGAGGTGTGAGGCTGGAGAGAGATACAGCTAGAGAGAGGTGTGAGAGATGCATGGCTAGATAGATATGCAGCTGGAGAGAGGCTGAGGATCTATGAAATAGTGGGTACCCAAGCATAGTGCTCGGGGCGAATCCATGCCTTCTGCCATTTCACAATTTCTCATGTCTCTCTCCAGTGGTATCTCTCTCCACAATTTTGTTTATTCATTACTTGTGTTGTGTATCAGATGTGAGGCTGGAGAGGGTCTGAGGATCTAACAGATGAAAGAGCAGGAGTGCTAATGCCACCACTGCCACCTCAAAGACTGAAGCAGGAGGCCTGCAGCAAAACATTTCAGTTTTGGGAGGTTTACAAATTTTGTATTTCCAGATTAGGGTTGCTCAACTTGTGCCTTGGCTATGGGGGAAAGGAATTAATGACAGGAAAAGGACTTCTCTGCCATGGCACCCCAGTTATGGAATACCCCCCCCACACACACACACATTTTAGATTGGTGCCAGAACTGCTGTCATTCCAGCACCAAATAAAAACATGGTTATTTACTAGAGCCTTTGGGTACCTAATTGGCTTTGTATGATTTTAAACTGTTGTCAACTCTTTTAAGATGGTTTCAACTATTGTACTTTAACTTCTTAAATTGTTTAATATGTATTGACATTTTATATCCATTTTTATTGTTTGAATTTGGTCAAGTTGATTTTATTATATGCTGCCCTAAGATCTTTAGTTACTGGGTGGGTAATAAATATTTAATTAATTAATTATAGCAAAGGCTGTAGTACAGAACCATGAAGTAACTATTATTTATTTATTTATTTTATTATAACGAGGCAATTCCAAGCCTTTGCCATTTCTGGGCTTTGCAACATCTTTGAATTTCTTCTCTCTGGATGGTCATAATCTGCCATCACTGTCCAGGAGATGCATCAGAATTTCATCTACAGTAGCACAAGTGGGAGCTTGGAGAAGCTGCTGTCTTTGGGACTCTTGGAAGGAAGAGCAGTGGAGGTCAGCAGTGAAGCAGCCCTGCTATCTTGCTACTTTGGATGGGTGCTAACAATAAATCTAGGCAACAGAAAAAGCCCACATCTGTGCTGCCTTTAATTCTCATACTCAGTAGGAAGGAGAGAATAAAGAGTTCAGGGAGCAGCACAACTGATGTCTGTAGTACTGGGATGGGAATTATACGGCTTGCAGATGTTGCTGGACTGCAGTTTCCAGTATTCCTCAACAATGGGTCTGCTGACCAAGGATTCTGGGAGTTGTAATCGCCCACATCTGGATGGCGACATTATCCCTTGCCCCTGCTGTAGTGGTAATGCTTGTAATGGGTGTCAGCACTCAGAGGAGTACCCAATGTCACTATTTTAATTCTCCCAGAATGCCTCCGATGGAACATTGCTAGGAAAGAGGCACTGTGCGAATGAAGATGGCATCGAAGGGACATTGTGTGAATCAAAATGGCAGTGTCCAACACTCTTGTGTGTAATGAAAAGGGGTTAAAAATTGAAGTGGACAAGAACAACCCCTTTCCCCTGGAAAAAAAATAGTTCAGGTGTCAGAAAACCCTCCTAGGGTCCAGCATTTACCCAAGCATAGCTAGTGTTGGCAATAGGCCTGATAACTCTACAGTTTTTTTAAAATAATAATAATAATAATAATAATAATAATAATAATAATAATAATAATATTTATTTATATACCGCTATTCCATTCGATCACAGCGGTGTACAACCATTGCAATAACGATACAATACAAGATAAAAATTGCAATAGATAATTAAAACTTACAAAACAGTGCACAATATACATAAAATCAACATTAAACAAGCCAGCAATATACTCAAAGATGTTAATCATATGGGGGGGGGGGGGCGCACACATATCAGGGAAGGTCAAAAACAATGGAAAAGTAGTTTAGTTCCTATCTTGATCATTTACCCACTGTTCAAACCAGTATTATCCCATTCATACAGAAGAGAACATTTTGGGTTTTATTGGTAGTAGAAATATATCCAGAGGGATTGCGTTAAACTAATCTTGTGACCATGAGAGAGTACAGTAAGGACCAGTACGATAAAAAAAAAAGCAGCTGGTGTCTCTCTTCTAGCTCATCCACAAGCTGA
>NC_056522.1:97083042-97095336 GCF_019175285.1 Sceloporus undulatus
TTTTTTGTTTTTTTTTGCATTCCGACCTATGCAATATCCCGCCCAAGATCCCACCCCCATAGCAAGCAAGCTGTCAGACTACAATTTTAAGCCATTTACAAACAAATGAACATAACTAATTGGATGGGAATATGATAGTTATTGGCTTGGCGTTCTGACCACTCTGCCTCCCCCAAAACTTTATTTATCCATTTAGCTGTCCGGATAGGCCAACTGAAACTCAGAATCAATTCTGTCAGCATTCTACCTGTTTAACCCCCACCCATTCAGCCCATATCAACTGGAAAAACTGCTTCCACTGCACCAGTACTCAATCCCCCCTTTACAATTCTAGGTCCAAAATCTTTCTAATTTCAAAATGTTCTCCCCCTCATGAGCAAAGCCAGGGGAGCAGGTTCGTTCAGTTCATCTTCGTCTCTCCCAGCAGCTTCAGCGGCTGAATGAAAGGTGGGGTATGTGTTCGTACTCTTTGGGATTCCAACTCCGCTTCACCTCACTCACCAGTCTTTTTACCAGCAAAAGTACCCCACACTTGGTCCTAATTTTTGCAAGGCACTCTACACTTTAGTTCTTGGTAGACAGAAACACCCAGTCTCCCTCCTGGATGTCCCAACCAGACTTCCGTGCTGCTCGCCAAAATGCTGTCGTCCAACTTGGCCCTGTCTTTAAAGCATCCTCAATTTTAGGCCAACTTTCCCTTCAATGTTGGCTCCACTTTCCCACTGGCAGGATTCTTTGGCTCAGGGATAGCGAGGGGCTAACCCTGGGCTCATTAGCCAAACACCACTTGAAAAGGAGACATTCCAATGTGGCATGATAGATACGTTGAATCCACCTCAGCATGGGTCGCAGTCCATCCAGTGTCTGTAGGTAATTGCCATAGCCCTTAAAATATTACCTCCAGAGACCGATTACCTTTCCGTCTGACGTCCGTTTGTGGGTGAAAAGCAGAGCTAAGGCCAATTGCACCCCCCGTTTATCCTGTACACCTCCAACATTTTTGAAGTGAAAGATTCCGCGGTCTCAGACAGAATCTGTCTGGTAAGCATGCAATTGTATATGTTTCTAAAAAGGCAGCCAGTTTGGATGCAGTGGGACCCCCCTTGCACCCACTAGTTACTGTTTGGAGACCAAATCGTCTAACCCAAATGTTGTCTTGCCCTTGCTTTCTGGCAAATCCGTTAATAAAGTCCATTGCAATGTGTTGCCATTGGTCTCGATGGAGTCTCCAGGTTGTTAATTGCACTTGGCTTTCGTGTGAGGTTTGCTCTGGCACAGATTGAACCCCCTGCTACATAGCCTCAACTTCCTTCTAGCTTTGGGCCACCAATACTTTGACTCAGGGTCACCCATGTTTTAACAACCCCCAATGTCCTGCAGCTTAACATCATGAACAAGTTCAGCACTTTCGCCTTGCAGTTTTCAGGCCACCTTAATTTCCTCTTTGTCCCATACCCCCTGTTCAGAACATTGGCGTTGGGTTTAGGCTGTCAACTTCCTCATCAGTCTTCATAATTTTCCTTTTCCTTCCTGGGCTGCTTTCTGCGACTCCCTGTTCCTTCTTGGCCTGGAGCGGTGGTCCCACCTCGCCCCAATGTTTGGCGGAGACGCGTCTGTAGCTCCCCCCGTTCCTGTTGACCGACCATGCATTGGGACACCCCATCGGCAAGCACATTGTCTTGCAGGAAAGAATTTTATTGTGTGAAATTGAACTTGTAAAATCTTTCTTTTCCTTTTTCGGCCTGTCTCTTTTTGGGAGTCAATGTTGTGGGTTGCAGGGCCTCTACGTTCGGTATCAGTCCCACTTCAAAAGGGTGTGGAGTTCCCTCCAAGAATTGCCTCACACCTCTAACGCCCTTTTAATGCATATGCTTCATGTCCAGCATGGCCAACCGGCTTGGGTCGAATCAACGCGCTTAGACCAGTAGGCGCAAGGCCTCAATTTGCTTTCCACTGTCCCTCTTCCACAGCCCCACTGCCCCCACGCCTCCGTCCTGAGGCTGTCCCACCTGCCCCACAAACGGTGTTCGGGGTCTGGGTGCTTTAACACAGCTCAGTGCTGAACAGTTTTTTAATTGCACAAAAGCCTCAGGCACTCCTTAGTCCATTCACCTTGTAATAGGGTTTCTTTCGGGCTGCCTGTTCCTCAACGTGGCAGGCCCCCCTGAGTTCCCTACTTTGTCTTCAGCAGTTTGTGATGGGCAAGCATTTTCGCAAAAGTTGGCATGAACTGTCTATAAAATTTATCAACCCTGTAAACCTTTGCACCTGTTTGGTTTTGGTTTTTTGGTTGCGGCCAATTCATGACTCTTGGCCTTGTGTGGGTCCATCTGCAGACCCTTGTGGATACTCTATAACCCAGAACTCCAGTTGTCAGTATGGAATTCACATTTGACAGTTTGACTACAGTTGTTATCCAACAGTCTTTGCACAACACCTTGCGCACCCATATTTTCATGCTGGACGTCTGGGGATTAAATAAGGATCATCCAAGCTACACCCAGCACCCCTCGTACAACAGTTCCTGCAGTACTTTCGTGTACTTCCGCTGCATAAAACAGAAGGTCCTCGAAGTCCAAATGGAGGACTAAGTACTCAAAAGCCCCTAAGGGGCAATGGAGCTGTTTTGTACTCATCCCCTTCTTTAATTCCTTACTCGAAAGTAAGCATCCCTTCAAGTCCAACTTGGTGAAAACTTTCCCTGTCGCCACCTGCTCAGAGTCCTTCATTAATGCGAGGGTATTTGCCTACACGTGCTGATAGCATTCAGATTTTTTTTTTATCGTCTGTTACCATCGAAGGGTCCCCATCTCTTTTCTTAAAGACACGTGTGCCCCACAACGGAGACTTGGAGGGGCGATAAGCCTTATCAAATTCTTATTGATTGAACTCCTTCATGTCTCCATCTCCCTCGGAGTCATTGAGTCAGTTTATGTTTGGGGAGCGGGGCCCCGGTGTCTTCTAGCACAGTCCGTGTCCCGGTGGGGCGCAGGACGGTCACATTCCTTTTTTAAACCCGCCCCCAGTCCTTGGTTAGACCATGGAAATTTCCCCTCTCCTGAAGGGTTGACTACCGCTTTTGGGAAAGGGCATATACAGCACCGCTGGTGTTGGGTTCCCTCCCCAGGGTTCCCGACAACGCCACATGTTTGGCTACACCCAGGGTCTTGAACCCAACCCTGTTTGTTCTCCATTGATGTATGGTTGTGAAGGTGCCAGTCTCTTCCCAACACTAGATCACAACCCCTGGTTGGACCCACCACAAACCGGATGGATTCCCAGTGCCTCAATCTGTAGCGTAGTCTCTCCGTCTGGTGTCTGCTGGGTTTCCCCCCATGACGTCCCTCCATCTGCAGTAAGTTTTCTTGGCAAAGGCTCCAGTTTAATTGGAGAGATTCACCAGTCTCTCACTTGATCAGACACGGGTTCATCCCGAGTCTAGAGCCGCCAACATGGGCTCGGTGTCCCTTTTATTTTGTCCCAATTTACAACTTCAAGGTAATATATGAAACCCCTCCACTCACCAAGTCCGGGATGTCATTGTCCGGAGCCGTACATGGGCAACTGTCATCGGCACCTGCCGGCGCTTTTTTTTTTTTTTTTCTTCCTGGCCGCCTGGCCGGCCTGCCCCTTCCCTGACCCTCCGGAGCCGGTTGCTTGCCGCCTTGGTCGCCTTTTTGACTTGTGGCCCTCTCCTGGACCGGCAGCAATCAGGTGGCCCTTTCTTTCACTGCCAACAGGGCCACGTTTCATCGGCGTTGTTCTCCACCCCCCTCGTTTAGTCTTGGGTTGCCCTCTCGTCTGAGCCGCTGCCGCCTTCCCTTGCTGGAAACGCCGCCTGCTTGGCCCAGCTTGATCCGCTCCCTGGTTGCCTCCGCCTCCCCAGCACAACGAATCCAGTCTTGGAGGTCGTGGGCCGACTCCTTCATCAGGATCCACTCCAGCAGTTCTGCGCGGAGCCCTCCTGGAACTGGCGCGTCATCATCGCGTCCCGAGTCCGTACTATGGAGCACCCTCCGGAACTCATCACGTTACTCGGCCACGATCTGCTTCCCTGCTGCAAGTGGCGAACTTGGCTTTCGCCCATCCCGCGGATGGGTCCTGAACCTTGCAGAAGGCCGTCTGAGGCATCCCGGGACCGCCAGCTCAGAGCCCCACATCATACAGCTGCACCCCCAACCACTGAGCCCGCTTGGCCCTCCAGTCGGCCGGCCACACATCTCCACCTTCTCGGCTTCATCCGGAGTAGTCCCTCTGCCCGCATGTGTCCCGCCACCTGCCGAGGACGAAGGAAGCTGCTCCGGTCTCGTTTGACTTATCCTCCAGCTTCCAGCCAGCGCTCCGCCGTGCCTCTGCTTCCCCACGGTACTGCGTTTGCGGTTCCTCCCGCCTCCTCGCCGAGTGAGGGCGGCCTGGAGCCTGGACCATCTTCGTCCTCCTCTCCGAGTCGGAGTCCTCCTCCGGTCCACCGACGGGCCTTGCCCCTGGGGGGTGGCTACGGGTGCCTCGGGCCTCGCTCGGTTTCTTCCCTTCTTTGGCCTTCGGGTGGCCATCATTCTCCTTCAGTGGCGGAGGTCGTCCTTGACTCCTGCCACCTCCTCCGCTAAGTCCTCAGTCCGGGGCTCTGCCACATAGCTTCCCAAGCCTTGGTCCCAGGCCGTTCAATCTGCCAGCCCGGCGCCGGTTTTGTCTCCGGTCCCTGCTGGCAATCCCCCCGTCCTCTTGTTTGTCCTCAGCCCGCCGGTCCCGGTCTTGGGCCTGGCTCCCTGGCGTCCCTCGACGCCCCCTTTTCCTCAGTCCCGCGGGCCTCGCTTCCTTCACCCTCGATTTCTCCAGGTCGGTGGTCACTTGCACCTTCCCTCGTTGATGACAAAGGATTACAGCAGGAGTTCACTCACTGTAGATCCAACAACCTTCACCCAATATCTCCAACAACACTTGCTTCAAAGCAGTGAAGTTTATTGAGATATGTGAAAGTGATCAGACGACTTTTTAGTGACTCTGAAAAGCAAATCTCAAGCCTCAAGTTAAACGCACTCCTGGCTGGCCCCCCCTTTTTTTACCTCTCCCGCCTTCCACCCCCACACCTCTCCCTCCTGTTGCTTCCCAGGCTAGAGAAAGCGGTGACCTTGGAGAAGCCGCAGATGTCTCTTACTAATTAACCAATGCATTCCAGCCCTTTTTTATGCACTTATCCCCGCCCAACGCATCCCCAACCCCCATAGCAACACGACAGCTGGCAGACTACTTTTCCGCCATTAAACACTATGAACAGTCACTACAGTGGATGGGACTCTTGCTTAGTTATTGCTTTTGGTTAGTTCTGACCGTGAGAAAGAATTTACTATTGCGCAGAAAACAGGCTTGTTGTGGCCCACAGCCCAATTTCTCTTTCAAAAGGATTACATTGGCAGCTACTGGGGCTAAAGGACACAAAGTGGGGAAGGACAGTATTGGATTTTGGCCATTTTTTCCCACCCATACCCAGCTCATACCCAGATCCTACAAGGGTGAGGAAACTAAGGCCTTGAACGTCTGGACCCCAATTTTGTTGCAAATTTTTTGTCTTTCTCATAGTAATTACTTGTCAGTTGTTGTGAATTGGTAAATTCAAGGAAAACAATGATATTACAAAATTTGAATCCTGTTTCAAGTTTTTACCCATTCCACTTGGAACCTAAACTGTGTTTGAGGATCAGGAAAGGTGGATTGCTTAGGAGTTACTCCCTCAGCCATCAGTGAAGTGGCCTGAATGTAGGAGCAAAGGAAGAAAGTCCTCTAGCCCAGCTAAGCCAGGCTCCAGCCACAGGGACCCCCTCCATTTCCCTCTCACAGCAAAAGGTTCCTAGGCTCTCACTTTACCCCCTTTGCTTTCCCCAGGAATGCTGTGGATCTATTCACTTGGAGTCCCCTGCACCCGTACTTGGTCTCTGTTGTCTCTTCCAAGCCCATAGGAAACCAGAGAGGGAGCAGAAGAAAGATACTTTCTCCACATCCCTTCTCTTAATGTACAACTGGGAGGCCCTCTTCCACTTGGCCCAAGTCGCCACACCTCCTGGTCTGAAGATGCATATCTGGCCACCTCACCAGCCCATGGTCACCTATTGACAGGTCTCACTTGTGTCATAGGCTACTGACAAACAACTGGGAAGAAGAAAGCTCAATAATATTTACTATAGTTCTCTTACATTATGTCGTTTGTAGAACTTTTACCCCAAACCATGCATTAATAATTAATAGCTGCCATTTTTGCCTCATTAGAAACTCTGGGAGAATTGTTCAAACACCCAGACGTTTTGAATCCAACATGTTTATAATGGATGCCTCACAAGAAAGGACATTTTCCTCACTGTCATCTGCTAGGGCTTATTTTATCCATAGTTTTCTCCTGTTTCACAGTGTTTCAGGCAGAGGTAGACCAAAATTTTGAACATATCATCAAACAACAACATAGGGGCCTTTGTACATATCTGCTGTTTGCAGAACTTCTTCCTAAAATTACTGGTTCAAAGGTTTCAGGAAAAAGACAGTGCACACTAGGTCATTTTTTCATAGAAAATTTCTGGTCTTTCTCTTCCATAAGCTAGATTTACAAGTAAAGGGAAATAAGCTATTCATGATGAACTACATTCTGCATGCCATAAGGCAATTACTTATCTTCAGTTGAGACTGCCATGGTCGCCTGGTCGATGATCTCCGTCTGGCTGGACAGGGGTTAGCGTCTGTCCCTGTTAGTCCTCTTGGACATCTCCGCGGCTTTCGATACCATCGACCATGGTATCCTTCTGGAATGCCTGAGAGAGTTAGGAATTGGGGGCACTGTGCTCCAGTTGTTTCCTTCCTACCTCTCGGGCATGTTCCCGATGGTGCAGCTGGGAGACGTGTGCTCCAATAAGAGGGCCTACATCTGGTGTCCCTCAAGGAGCCATTCTGTCTCCCATTGCTATTTAACATTTACATGAAACCGCTGGGAGAGATCATCCGGGGACACGGGGCGTGGTGTTATCAGTACGCTGATGACACACAAATATTTCTTTGTGTCTCCGACTGATGCAGTGACCAGGGAGGCATCTCTCCTCTTGATGCTTGTCTGGACTCGGTAATGGGCTGGATGAGGGAAAACAGACTCAGACTAATCCAGAGAAAAGGAAGTACTTGTGATGGTTCCCCAGGTCCAGGTTTGGAATGTTCCACCTGTCCTAGCGGGGTCACGCTTCCCCGAAGGACTCTGTTCGCAGTCTGGGGGTGTCCTGGACTCGTCGCTTCACCTTATATCTCAGGTGGATGCGACGGTCAGGATACCTGTATCGCTTCGGTTGATACGCCAGCTGCGACCCTACCTGGGCCGGGGGACCTTGAAACAGTGGTACACGCTCTGGTAACCTCTCGTTTGGATTCTGCAATGCGCTTTACATGGGGCAACCTTGTACCAAACCCAGAAGCTTCATGGTCCAGAATATGGCAGCAAGGCTGGTCACTGGATCTTCCAGGGCCAGCCATATAACACCGGTACTTAAAGATCTACATTGGCTGCCTATTCGCTTCCAGGCACAATATAAGGTGTTGGTTTGGGCCCAGGGTACTTAGAGGACCGCCTCTCTCCATATAATCCGCCCCGCACTCTCAGATCGGGTGATAAACATCTCCTAAGAGTTCCAGATGCTAGATGAGCCATCACTACACAAAGGGCCTTTTCCACCTCGGCCCCTAAGCTCTGGAACTCGATCCCCAACAAGCTCCGCTCGACCCCCTCCCTAGCCCAATTTTAAAAAGGGCTGAAAACATATCTTTTCAAACAGGCATACCCCCAATAGCCCTGTTGTGATCCCTCTCCCCCTCACCGTTGTTACAATTGCTGCCAGCTTGGAATTGTTATTGTTGTTGTTTTATATAATGTTTTATATAATGTAATTGTAAATTTCTGACAATGTTTTTATTGTAAATTGTATGTTGTTGGATTGCAAAATCCACCATTGTAACCCGCCTTGATCTCTGGAAAGGTGGGCTAGAAATAAAGCTTTTATTATTATTTATTTAAATACAAATTATTTCAAGGTCATACAGATAACAAGCTGAAGAAAGAAAGAGCGGGTTACCAGGGAATAATTGAGCTCAGAGTCGGTCAGGTGAGCACCATCCCCCTTTGGCTGCTTACCAAAAACCCTTGTCTGTGTTGTGAATTTGTGTTGTGTGCAGTTTGTGTTATATACTGGAGCAAAACAAATCAAAACGCACAGACACATTTCAATTTGTGTTGCTCCAATTTTCAACATTACTCCCAAAATAAAGAAATGAAAGTCTCACTCACAATGCCTTGTTGTCCCAGCATGCCTGTGCAATTGAGCAAAATGGAAGCGGGAGGGGGGGAGGCAAAAATGAGGTGCATGTGCTGAGCCAGCAAGGGTATTTGGAGTTTTAGTGTAGAGTTTTGAGTACTAAGAAAAAGTGAAAGGATTGTTGTTGTTTACTTTCCTAGGTTGTTACAATGGGAGAGGAAGAAAGCAACTGCAGTCTTAGTATTGCTAAAAGAGGGCATTGCTGGAAGTTTCCTTTGCCTGCTTCAAAGGAGGCACATGAGGAGGAGAAAGAAACTTGAATCTTGACATCATTAGAGGGAAGGGGTTTCCTTTGCCTATCTAGAAGGATAAGCATGAACAGAAGAAAGAAGATTGAATCTTGTCACTGTTTGGAGAAAGGGGTTTCCTTTATCTTATCAGAAGAGAGTGAAAGGAGAAAGAAGAAACTGGAATCTTTGAGTTTTGGGGTGGCTCGGAGAGGTTTCCTCTGCTTTGTTAAGTGGAGGATGAATAACTAGAGTTTGCTTTTTGGTATGGGAAGCACACCAGGAGAAGTGCTGCCTCCCTCCTATTGTGCTCTCTGCACCTTCTGCTGAAGACAGAACAAGAGATGTGCTGCATCTACCTCCTGATGTGCTTTCTCCAGCTGGGAAGACTTCTGGAGAAGGCACAGTAAAACAATGCAGTTCTGACCAGTTGCTCTCTATCTGTGGGCTCCTCTGAGAAGGAATGGTTGTATAATGGCAAGCCAGCTCCCCCTACACCCAGCCAACAACCTCTGGATCAGCAGTTGCTGCCACTTCTGGTCCTTCTGGAGAGCATCTGTGCATTTCTCTAGCCTGGAAAAGGTAAGCTTTGATGTTTTGTGCTATAACACCTCTTTAAATTTGGTGGTGGGTTGAGTAAAGTTGCTAACTTTGTGATTACTTGCGCTTCATGAGAACACATCTCCCAATCTCCATTTATTTCCTATGGAACTGGCTCCCTACCTTCCTTAATTTATATCAGTCTCAGTTTATATTGTGAATCCAGGAATAAAAAGGATTCTGATGTAAATCAAACCATTCCTAGACTGGGGCTTCTAAAGGCTAAAACAGATACAGGTAAATGTATACATTATACCAATGTTAAAATATAATTAAACTACCAGTAGCATTAAAACCAATTAAAAGCATGAAACAACAACAAATATACACAATGCGGATTATAAATAAAGTCCTTTCTGTTGTGTGCCTTGCAGCAGCCTCAAAGTAAACCTATCACAATGTTTTGTTTTGTTTTTGCAAGATTTGTTCAGAGGGGTTTGTTTTTGCCTTCCTCTGAGGCTGAAAGAGAGTGACTTGTCCAAAATCACCCAGTGGATTTCCATGGCTGAGAGGAGATTCAAATCTGGTCTCCAGAGATCTAGTCGTAGTGCAGCACTCAAACCACTACACCACACTGGTTCTCAAAGGCCCTTTATCCCTGCATAATCAGTCATTAAAAGCCTGTAGAAATAAAACAAAACAAAAAGTCTTCATCTGCTTATGGAAGGATGACAAGGAGGGTGCCAGTCTAGCCTCTCTATGAAGGGAATTCCAGAGTCTGGGAGCAGACACTGAGAAGACTCTCCCCTGGGTTTCCACCAGATGTACCTATGAGGGTGCTGTGACATGGAGAAGATTCTCTCCAGAAGATTTCAAAACATGGCCAGTTTCATATGTAGAGTTATAGGCCTAATTCCCACTTACCTGTTAAACCAGGTTCCATGCTGAATCTATGGAGTTTATCAGAACGGACCTGGTGCGTTACAAAAGGAGGTGGAATGGGAACAGCAGGTGACATAGAATGCAGTTTACCACACAGGAGAATGCCGCCGCCGGACGTTACCGGCGTGTTCCAGATGCATCCCCCAGGAGGCGATTTTCAGGAACTGTTTAGAGGCATTCCTGAAAATCGCCTCCTGGGGGACGCATCCGAAATGGGATGGGAACTTCCGGCAGCAGTGGCAGCGGCCGAATTCTCCTGTTCTGTAAACTGTGTTCTATGCCGCCTTCCTTTCCCATCCCACCTCCTTTTTTAATGCGCCAGGTCCATCCCAGGGGCCTGTGCGATAAAGTAGTATGATTAGGTTCGGCCCTGAACGTGGTTCCCACTATCTTTGCACTGGAACAAAGCCAATGCCGGAGAGGCCAGGTCACACAGCGGAGAAGGCCAGGGGGACAGAGGAGGCAGGCCGGGCCAGGAGGATGGAGGAGGTAGGTCAGGAAGGCCGGGGATGGAGGAAAGCATGGCTGGGGTGGAAAGAAGCTGCCGGTCAGAACAAGGGCAGTGGTTCCCACTTGGACTGAATTGATTTATTTCTAAATAAATAGATTCAGCCCAAAACACACCCCATTTTACCATCATCTTTTTGATACGGGCGAAATGGGTAAAAACCATGGGCCCCCTTCGCAAATCACTTCTGCGATTCGAATTAAGTGGGAACCATGGTGGTTTAAACTGAACCATATGGAATCACGATCTGGTTCAAATCATAGTGGCAATGAGGTCATAGTCTGTCAGATAGCTTGGACTTAAGCTGTTGTCACCCATTGATGGGGGGGGGGGATGCTTGAAACTTTCTCCTCCTGTGCACTGATCCAGTTGCATGCAATATTAGCATACTAGTGCTGCCTTCCCTGGAGATAAGTGAACTGGCACAATAGCAGTACAGTACATGAAATTAGTTGGGCACACAAGGGAGATGAGCTCAGTCATTGCTCACTGGATCACTAGCACAGACAAGGACCCTTCTGCAGTAGGCATGGCATGATGATGAGTATGTCCAAACCAGGCCAGAGATGTTTCTGTAAACAGCATATGATCTCAGCCATGTTTCTAGGGAAATTAAGAGTGGGTTCTACAGATACCAGAGGATGTTTTGCAGATGGCATACACTTGCTCTGTTAGCTCTCAGTACGACCAGGTTACAACAGCAATTTACATTAGTAATACTGCAGTAATGTTGAGCAATAGTATTACTGGCTTCCTCAGTTTGACACTCTATCTGTGCTTCTTGTTCTGCAGGGCCTTCCTTTTTGTGAAGCTTCTCATTACTTTTGATTATCTTTTCATTTTTTTTTCTTGTAAGTCTCATTTTCCTCTATCTATTAAATTGCTAGAGAGAGTATGCAAGTAAATTAGATCTGACCCATATATCATAATGAACTAGGGGCTTTAATTACCATGATTCCAAACTACTCGAGACATGGGAGCAACTTGGCGATTATTCCATTCATATGGCTGATTAGTGGACTCATAATACTTGTACTTATTTTCTAAAAATGGGGCATTTCATAGTGTAGAGGTAACAAAATCTTCCATCCATGAGCTCCTTGTCTGATCAGTAGCTTTATGTCCAGGCAATTATTTAATGTTCTTTAACCCTGATTCACACTTTTAGCTGAGATGTTCTATAATTGGCCATGCCATGCTGCCATGCATCAGGCAGCATACACATGAAAAGAAATACAGGTTTGTATATACCTACTAAGTTTTTACAATGTTTTATTTGTTTACTCTGTGTGTGTGTGCGCGCGTGCACACGCATGCATGCACATAAGTGTGCTTGTGCCTTCAAGTTGCCTGTCAACTTATGGCAACCCCATAAACTGCATAAGATTTTCTTAGGCAAGGAATACTTCAAAATGTTTTTTGCATTTCCTCCCTCTGAAATATAGCCTACAGCACCTTGTATTCATTGGCAGTCTCCCATCCAAGTATTAACCAGGGCTGACCCAACTTTGCTTCCAAGATCAGAAAGGATTTCGTGCCTTTAGGGTATTATACTCAGCAGTGGCATCACTAAGGGGTTCAGGGGGGTGCAGACTGCACCAGGTGACACCACTTCTCCTCAAACAACTTACTTCTTTGCACAAATAGCAAGTACAATATCTATCTCCCCTTCCCATCCCTCTCCTAACCAAAAAGATCTGAGGGTCACTCCAACCATACCACAAACCCTGTCTCTGCTCCT
>NC_056522.1:97095361-97116681 GCF_019175285.1 Sceloporus undulatus
AACTCATGCACCCCTAGATATCAGCATTTTTTTCTCATCAAACACAGTTGGTCAAACTGGTTCTCTCTGTACACTGTTTTCCTAGGTATTGATGAGGGCGTCCGTAGTAACAGAAATATCAAAGCCACTCTATCTGTGGCTTTTTGAAGATGGTATGAAAAGACTCTCGCTCACTGACACAGCATATGAGATTGTCCTTTGACTTTGCTCTTTTTTGACCCATCAGAACTCTCTCACCCTCCATATAGTTATGTTCTCTTCTGTTGGGGAGTAGTAGTGCAGAGAAAGTCTGAAATACAGATCATACGGACTGTTGGTGGGGACAAAGGGGATGATTGTTTCGAGGAGCGTTGTCAGTTTATAGAATAATACCATTTCTGCGTATGAGTATTGTGCCTTCAAGGTCTGCGTACCTTGAACAGACAGGGAGTTAATCAAGAGAGATGTACTAAGGAGGAAGATGTTAATTGTTTGGCTTACATACAATACACATAAATTTATCAACTGAGAGAAATCCGCAATAAGGACTGGGAAAAGATTTTATTTAGAGTTGTGAAGACAAGGGGATGCTTAGCTCGGGGGAAGGCAATGGCAACCTCCTCTGAACAAATCTTGCCAGAAAACCCATGAAAGGGTTTGCTTGGGTCACCTAGCAGAAAACTTAAGGCCACAACAGCAAAAAAAAGGGGGGAACATGTAATTTTAAAGGGCTAATGGCTTTTGATTAGGGGAAAGATGAATTGTAAAGAGTTAGGTGGCGCCAAAATTTGGGGGCTAATATTCAATGGAGATGGGAAAAATGGGTTACAGATTTACTTTGAGCACCAATTAAAGAAAACCTGCAGATGTGCTAGATAGTACTAATGTTCAAACCTGGATGTCAAAACCAGGGAGTTCCTCTTTCATTGTGGTGGACTTGTAAGAGGTGGGAAGCATTAGTCTGAGATTTATATGATCTTAAAAAAATTCTAAGGTAGATTTTGTATGCTACCCGAATGTTTCGTGGGCATTATGGACAAGAACTGGATAATTAATACGATTATTCTTCAATACATGGATAAGCAGCCCTTATTGTTACAAAACTTGGGAAACAGACTAGGCACCATGAGGAAGATTAGCTGTTAAGGTGCTGGGAGTTAACCCAATGCCAAATTAATGGGATTCTAAGGCTAAACAACGATAAAAAAAGATTGGGACAGTTTATGGAATTTGACCATAAGAATCTAACCAATGAATAATCTTTGGTAAAGGTTTTTGTAATTTTATTCGAAGTATTTAGCTGGTCTGTATAATGAAGAATATTTTAAATCTTTGTTTATTCATTTTATGCAGTTGGATTGGGGAGTCAGAGTCTAGGGTTCAGTACTTATTTTTTCCTTTTTTATTCCCCCCCCTTGTTCTTTTATTGTCTCTTTATTTTGAATGTATCATTAGTTTGTTGTAGTTACTAAATGTAGTGTAAAACAACCAAATAGATGAATTAAAAAAAAACACCAATATTAAAAAAGGGCAAACAAGGCTGATTGTTTTAGGCTAGGGCTATATGCGATAATACAATTTCTAGCTATTGTTGTTGTGTTGCCTTCATGTATTTCTTAACTTATGGCAATCATATCATGGAGTATTTTTGGAAAAAAACTGCTCAGGGGAAGTTTGGCTTTACCTTCTCTCAGACTGAGAGGTGCGTGTCTGCCCCCCAGGTCACCAGGCATTTCCTGCTGAGTGGGGAATTGACTCATACCTGGAAACTTGAAGATATGTTTTGGAAACTCCCACTGAATGCTCATTTTGAATGGCCTCAGACATTTTGAGTTGGCCTCACATAATTTTTACCAATAAAATATTTTCAGTTGTTTGACTGTTTATTTGACTTTCTTCCTTAAAATATATTCAGGGATCGCTGTGTTGGCCGTTTATAGCAAAGTACAAAACACATCCAAATCACAAAACAGACATACCCTTAGATATCTGGCAGTTGCTGCCTAGGGGCAATTAAAGAAACCATCACGATCTTACCCACCTCAGTCTGGATGATCCTAATAGACATTATACTCTATGAAGCTAATAAAAGCCCAAAGTGTAATCTTACCTAGGGCTCATTCCCACTACAAAATATATCGATCACCGATCAAATCAACATGGCCGTTGTTCCCATCTAAAACTGTATTCTGATCCTGGAGCAATCGATTGCATCGTGTGAACTGAGGCAAATGGAAAAAATTGTTTTTTTCAAAGTGCACTTTGCAAAGAGTTTTTTTTTTTAAAAGAATTGATTCTGAAGCGAGTTCAATAAGTAGGAACCATTGATTCAGAATCAATTCATTTGGAGGGGAAGGAATACAGTCGGCCCTTCTTATACATGATTTGTGTTACACGGATTCAAGCATACCCGGTTTGAAAATGTTCCAAAACAGTATAAATTTACCTTGATTCCCATTTTTCTAAGGGACACCATTTTGCTATGTCATTATATTCAATGTGGACTTGAGGCATTTTGTTATACACGGGGGATCTTGGAAACCACAACCCAGCGTATAACAAGGATCCACTGTCATGGCAGATAGGTTCTGGAGAGTGTCAGTGCATGGGGTTTCCCTAGGGGTGCTTCTTAAAAAAATACGTGTGTCTTCCCATCCTGCTCCCTCCCAGGTTCCTTCTGCCACCCGATCTTGGTGCATAGCTACCCCTTGTCGTAGCTGTGGGAAGGGAGGCAGAGCCCGGGGATGCCCAAGGGGATGGGTGTAAGGTTTGGGCAGCTGGGAGGGTCTTTCCCTCTCCAGGCCAGCGGGGCTATTCTGCAAGGTCCAGGGCACTCGGGAGACCAAATCCCTCACAATCCCATGGAACCTAGGTGAGCTTGGAAGGGTAACACTCTCTCACCTCAGGGAAAGAGAATGGCAAACCTCTCTGAGAAAATCTCCCCCCAAAACAACATCCCGCCAAAAATAAGTCCCCAAACGGCTGCCTGGGTGCCACTTGCATCACTGATGACCACACCGATGATTGGCGGCCAATTTGAGCAGCACTGCTAGTGGGGACGGACACGTAGAGCAAAAGACAGAAAGAAAGAAAACAAAGATAAAGAAAGAAAGAAGAATTACAAGATGCTAATAAAAAGATCCACTTATCTGTGGGAACTACTCATCTAGCAATCGATTCCTCAATTCAAACAAAAGCGCTCATGATCGAATTAAATGCTAAGTGGGAATGAGCTCCTAGCTATTATATTCTTTGTATTTATTATTAGACTACCTATCATCTTACCTTCCCTCCAGTGTGCTCACTGTAGCCTTCTTGGCACCTTTCTCAAGTTGAGTAAATTCATAACTTTTTTGGGGGGGGGGGAGGGGCGGTTGAACTTGAATTTCCAGTTCGTATTTCTTCCACTATATGGCTACACTCACCTCCATGCATTTCATCCATGGCATTCGTGACCCAGAAACAGACAAGCACTGAAGTTGATCTAAACATACCTGCCAGTTATCAATTACAAAGACATTTACTAAATAAAAACTCCTCTTGAACACAGAGTACTGATTCAAGGACGTGGTGACCCTTTATGGCTATCGCAACACCATCTCCCCTCTGGCTCTACTAGCCCAATTCTTTCATGTGAGTAAAGAACTAGTAGGAACAAGTGCTTTTAAGTTGTTTCTAAGCATCACTGAACGATTGACTGCTTCACCACCAGGGTTCCTTTAACACCACACAGTTAACCAATATGATTCCCCTTTAACTCCCATAGTTTCCATCCTAAGGAGCGGGTCATTTCGAATTCTCAGCCGAGTGGTCTATTGCTTTTGACCAGATGAATCCAAGCAGGTCAGTTAAAGGGAGAACATTACCACCCACATTGTGTAATGTGGAAGGGCTTTGATGTGGGTCCTCATCAAGGAATTAATTATGTCTACAAAATCAGCCCTCCCTATGTGTGATTTTTTAGTCCATGGTTCAAGTATTCCATGGCTTGGAATATTTAATTATATCTAAATTCCAAAAACAACCCTGATTTTGCCATTTTCTATTAGGGGCACCATTTTACTATGCTGCTGTATTTAAGGACTTGGATCATGGATTTTTGATATCTATAGGGTTGCCATAATTTCTCTACTAAAAAACCAGGACAAAATGTAGGACAAAATTTAGACCAAATAATAGAACAATTGTAGGATAAATGTTAGCCCAAAATGTAGGACATTTATGAAAAATGAAGACCTTAAATCCTCACCAATTTTCAATATCCAGGGGTGTGGTTGTGTGTGTGTGTGTATGTCGTGTGTGTGTGTGTGTGTGTCCTGGAACCAAACCTCTGGAGATAACAACGACACACTGTACACGTTGTTTTTAAGTACAGTGCGCCCGCCATTATACATGGTTCGAGCGTATGTATTCAAGCTGTGCGGGACCGCGCGCAAGGCGCAAGGGGCGGTGCATCCCATTCAGATGTGAATGGGGCTCAAGATAGGCAGATTGCTTTACGCTGAGGGTCCAGAACGGATCCACACGTAAGGCAAGGGTCCACTGTACACTGATTCCAATCCCCGTTTGAAAATGTTCAAAAAAGTATAATTTCATATCCAAATTGATTTTGCATTTTATAGGGCACCATTTTGCTATGTCATTATATTTAATCGGACTTGAGCATACACGGATTTGTTATCCACGGGGGATCTTGGAACCCAATCCCAGTGTTTAACACCGGTCCACGGTTATGTTTTTGCAGAACAGACCTAAGCAGATTCATGATCCACTGAAGCATCTGTTGGTGAATGGACTAGAATGTTATCTGATTTTGACATGTCTCCTGTCCACATATTCTCTTCTTCCTTGGATATTATTACTAGGGAACTTCAGCTCTCCTTCTCCAGATCTATCTCCCCATTTGCACCAGTTATTTATTGCAGCTAGCCATACAATGAAACAATATGCAGGCCTTGTCTTACTTTCTTACGCAGAAAAACAAGACTAAGACTATCTAGTTGTTGTAAAGACATTGGTCATTTGCCATGTCCATTCAACTCTCCTTTCTTTCGGTTGACTGCAAATAAAAAATACAATTTATCTCAAGTTAAAATCTGGCCTAAACTCCTTACCCACTCAGAGGGATTACAATACAGTACCTTTTAGCAATTGTCAACGGCAGCGTCTCAGACAGCCCCTGATCTTCTGTACAGGTCCAGCCAGAAACCTAAGACAGTAGGTGGAGCAGAAACCCCAGGAGCTGGTTGCAGAAAAAGAGATCTGTAAAAAACAATACTTACACTTTTCTGGCTTGTCTGATCTTCAGTCCTGTTCTAAAAAATTTGTTTTGGAGTTTTGAACTGCACCAGGTTAAGTGGTCAAAATCTTACTAAATTGTGGAGTATCCGTTGCTAAACAACCCTGCATTGTCACATGCATGTTGTTTCTGTTATTGTTCCACAACATCCTGAACTCATTTAGATAGAAAAAGAGCGACAAGATACTGTTTGGACGAAAAACAGTTCTGCGGTGTGGATTGGAAAGGGCAAACAGGAACCGCTTTTGTGCATGAGAGATCTAGAGAGCCCACCTTATAGCAGTGTCAAATGGCATTGGTAGCCAGGGAAACATCCAAATCTGAAGTTCCCTGTGGTTACAACTGAGTAACTAAAGGTAAATTGATCTAAGGGTTGGAATATGACTGTTGTCTTTCTCAAAAGATCTTAAGAGAATGCCTTCTTCATACTAAAAGAGAGGACACAGATGTTGCTGAAAATTTAAGGGGGTGTAGAAGAAGGTTAAATACAAGGCAATAGCTTTTATTGCATTCTGCTGATGGTCACCAAACCCCAGTAGATGAAAAAGTTTAGTAATCTATTGGCACAGGTACAGAATTGCTCCAGAGGCAAAGGAAAATCAGGAAAGTTTGGTTTTGAATATTCTTAATAACAGTTTAGAGATGCTAGGCAGTGCTATAGGGTATTCCTTTTACCTTTCCCCTCCAATTTTGCGCTACCTAAGTTCTTTATCTGGTAGCTATGGGCAAATTCGTCTTTCGTGGAGGGGTGGTGGTGTGTACATGACATTTGAGACGCTCTACGCCATTTCTTCCAGATTCACTTGTTCGGCAAAGTTAATCTTTTTTTAATGTTGTGTATTACGCTTAATGCAGGTCTGAGAGTTGTCAGTAAAAGAAGGGATATAGGAAAAAAGCATTTAAAATTATCTGCCTTCCAGGGAAACTTGTTGGTTTAGGTGGGTGGGGAAAGTTTGGCAGCAATATACAGATTAAATGTTTTCTTTAATCCTAGGGGAATAATATATATATGTCATGACAAGTAGCCATGATACCTCCGTGTTCCATGAATCTTTCTTATCTTTTTTGCTGTTGAAGTGTCAGCATTACCTCCTATGTGGTCATGAATTCCACAGTTTAACTATTAATATGAGACATGCTTCCTTTTAATGTCTTCATCTCCAAAGTTCAACTCAGTGGCTAGTCCCAGCAAAACACTGTCTCCAAACCATGCTAATTTATACATCATCATCATGCCTCTCCTTCTTTATTTTTGGGGGCAGGGCCAAAGTCCCAAATTTGTACCTTTGCTCACAGGAGAGTTGTTCCGTGGTAGTTTGGGTTGTCTGCACCTTTCAAAAATACACTGTGGAGGTTTCTTTCTTTCCTCAGTGTTTTTCTCCTTACTGAATTTTCTGAGGGAAGAAAAAAGTGGAAGGGAGTGTTGAGAAACACTGGAATACACAAATGGAAGATGTAGTTCTGTTAATGTTCCATGAATTAGGCAGAAAAATCTAGAATGAAAGCTTCTGCTGGAAGCAGCCTAAAATACAATATGCATGTTTCCCCTGAAGTAAATGTCATGTGTGGGCTAAATACCAAAAGCACCAGATTCATCTGATCCTGGCTGGCAGGGTTGATTGGTTACGCTTGGGTGGGGGAGACTGCCATGCTTTTAGGTGCTGTAACAACAACTTTATTTATATTCTGCTACTCCAATTAGGTAAGTAGGCTATATGTCAGAAGGGGAAAACATGCCTGAGTTTCCTTGCCTAAGAAAACCATGCCTGAGTACCGTCCTGCCCTGTTTAAATATTTGAAGGGCTGCATATTAAGGAGGGAGTAAGCTTGTTTTCTGCTGCTCCAGAGGACTAGGACCTGGAGCAATGGATGCAAGTACAGGAAAGAGATTCCACCTCAACTTAGAAGGAACCTCCTTGACAGTAGGGCTGTTTGACAGTGAACCACTCCCTCGGAGTGTGGTGGAGTCTCCTTCCTTGGAGGACCTTAAACAGAGGTGGATGGCAATCTGTCGGGGAGCTGTGATGAGAGTTCTGCATGGCAGGGGTTGGGTGGATGGCCCTTGTGGTCTTTTCCAACTCTATGATTCTAATCAACCCTAGAAATTTATGGGGCACCATAAATTGGAAGTTGGATTGAAGGGACATGGACACACAAATCCCACTATAGAGTTTTTTAGTGAAGTTTCCATTTTTTTCTCTCTCCATTTAGAGCTGGAGTTATTAACTTGGCTGTTCCAGTGCATAAGGGATCAAAGTACAGTTCTGTGATTATTGATCTTGTGAACATGTTCATTCCCAAATAGAAATGCAATTCAGGGCCAGCCAATGAGTTTGGGATCTGCCAGCATTCTGTCTCACTGTCTTTACCCATTATGCTTTTTTCTGTCTGTTACGTCGACAAGACATGCAAGATCTCTTTTCGTCTTCATGGCATATGTTTGTTTTCATTCTTTGATGGGCACAAGAGCCTTTGCCATGGACACATACACTGCAGCTGTCTATGAGCATGCTGTTTACTGGCAAAAAATCCCTTGGAGCCTGTTTCATCTGAAGAGCCTTAAAATGATGAACAAAAATATGGATGTCTTGGAAGGGCCATCAAAGCAGCAAAAAGGTAACCAGTATTATTTGATGCAGCTATGTTGTTTGTAGGGAGTTGTATACTCTACATCTTTTGACGGGCGCACACATCATTGTAACTCCTGAAGATGGTATATATGGCTTTGGCTTCACGGAGGAGAAAACACTTTATCCCTATTGGGACATTCCAGTCCACAGTCAACTGGATTCCATGTACTGACCCAGAAGGTGTGGCTTTTCCTAAAAAATAAATTGTGTTTACTATTTTTGGATGTTTAGCATCCTGCCTTATATGTATGGGGTTTCCTCTTGCTGTTTATCTCAAAGCAAGAGGAAGCCTTGTGAGATAGGTCAGACTACCTACCCAAATTTACCCATTGTCTTCCATGTCCCAGTGGAACTTGAACCTAACTCTAAGGTTTTTACTCCAAAAATCATCAAACCACTACACTGCGAGCTTCTGTGTTGTTATTGTAGAGGGATGGTAGTTTTTCCATATAGTATTTAAAAACCATAGAACCACGTCAGTATGGTGTTTATCACATTACTCTTATAGTGCTACTATTCACTTGACTGCTCTAGCTGCCTCCTGTTGCATTCTGGGATTTGCAGTTTTAAGGAGGGGTATTTGAATTCTCAGGGAGGGAAAACGGCGCGAAAACGGGGGAAATCTCGGGCAATCGGCGGGACTGCGCAGGGGCTGGCAGGAAGCCTTGGCGGGCTGGATCCGGCCCGCGGGCCGCAGGTGCCTACCCCTGACTTACAGGTTAAGCCAATTGCCCCAACAAGCTGGGTATCATTTTAGAGGACCTACAGAAGGATGCAGGCGAGTAGACCTTGGAGCCCCTGGGAGGAACTAGCATCATAGACTCCAACCTTGTGGTGCGTCAGTAAGGATTAACCACTGCGCCACCAGGACTCTTTTTTTTTATGCCACCATCTCCTTACCATTTTCATATTACCATCTTTTCAGCTGCACACTGCCTCCATCAGAAACATTCAGAAAATAAGAACTTATTCTATAGTCCCAGTATTGACAAATATGTGATCAAGCACAGGGTTCTTATTAGTGGATATGAAGATATACAGTAGGCCAGTCTCCAGTTACATAGATAGGCTGAGATTCTGTATGGCACAGAGTAGTGCAATAGTTCTTCAAGCAGAACTTCACATACTTATTCAATTTCCACCCCCAACCACGGGTTAGAATTACATTCCTCTCCCAGACATTCCATGGTGGTGGAGAGCTGGGGGGTGGATGAGGATTGGAGAAGTGTTTGGATCTTCCAGAGAAGGCTTGGGATGTGATCTGTTTGCCTCTGGCTACAAAGTACTAGCCAGACACTTTTCCATCCCCACCTCTCCACCAGCCACTGAATGCTGATCAAGCAGGGCTAAATGGTGGTGGTGGTGGGGTTTTGTTTGAAAAATAAAGAGAATGCCAGCCACTGCAAGAGGCATATGGTTGATTTATGGCTGCCGTGTCACCAACGTATGCCAACCACAGATGTTGTGCTTTTGATAGAGTTTGCTTTACTGAAGCTTTTCACCATAGATCACCATTTATAACTCTCTAATTTTGGCTACTTGGCTATGGCTGTAGTTTTCCATTTGGTCCCCTCAATAGTCCACATGTCTTGATTTTATTTTCCTTCTGGGCAACATCCTTTGTTAAAAGCCCAACTGCCATTATTTCCCAGATTCTATGTGCATAGAGGAATATATGTGTGCACACATTAACATGAGCAAGAAATAGGCGGGAGCTGTATGAATGTGCAAATATGTGCAGGGAAATGATGCATAAAAAAAAAATGGTCAATTCTGATTTTATCTTGGAAGTGAAACAGCACACACAAAGGTAAAGGAAAAGCCAGGTTATTTTTAATGTTTAGGGTTAGAACTGCGTCTGAAGTTGTAATCTACAGGTGATGGAAAGATCTGTGAAGACATGAAAGAGAGCCTTCTCTATGGTTGCTCCCACCCTCTGGAACTTCCTTCCATGGAAGACTAGGCTGGTTCCACTTTCTGCTTCCTTTTGCTAGCAAGCAATTTTTTCAGCGGCTTTAATGTTAATCATGTCAGGGAAGCTTTGACACATTTTTTTTTTTTAAATGTGTTTTATATTTTATGTCATTTATACTTTTTAGCTAGTTGATTTTAATTGTATTCAAAATTTTTATTGTAAAATCTTTTAACAATTTTATCTGTGAGACACCTTGGGTCCCTTTCTGGGAGAAAAGTGGCATAGAAATGAATTAATAAAAATAAAGAATAAATGAATAACCCTCAGATAATTATTATTATGCTTTACTTATATAGCGCTATAGATTTGCACAGCGCTTGTACATACAAACAATAAAATAGAGAAGAATAAAACCTGCCCATGGCATACAATCTAAGAAGGAACTCCCTTATGATCTGGAACCTGGCTACCTAGTAGCATGTGAGCATCTCCCCACACTCATTTAGTGGCCAGGCAAGAGTGGGAACACCCCCCAGACATCTGTATACAGTTTATAATGCAGGATGAGAGAGAAATAACTCTTGTGTGCATTCACTGGAGAGTAGAGATGCAAAGTAGCTGGCAGTGTTGTCACGCTAAATGGTCTGAGGTGTAACTGGGGACCTCTCCGGAATTGTATGCATGTACATGGTACCGGTACGATGGCGGGTACGAATCGGGGAGAAAATCCCACTGGGAGATGCCGGCTTACGAAGGTTTTCGGGTTCACCCGCCTCTCAATGGAGGGGGCAGCCGGTCCCCATTAGGCATGGGCATGGCTTCGAGTCGGGTTCGGCGGCGGGCATAAATTGTACGGGGGGTACCGGTATTCAAAAACACTCGGGCAAAATTGCTTGGGGAAGGGAACAAACTAAAGTCAAAGTGGGTTGGATGGAATTGGCATTCCGCTCCACTGCTTCTTTTTTTTTCAGTCACCATTCTTGGGCATCTTAACAGAAAGCAATATGTTGGTTACCTGCATTGAGTTTGAACCATTTGAGGAACAAATTATAGATGTTACAAATGAACACAAACTATTCCAGATATTTAAAAGAGAGCATCCATGGAACGTTGCAGTTGAGTACTGAGGTGCATTTAACCATTCCCAAGCCTAACTGGTGAAAACATATATGAGAAAAGTTACAGATAGTTGTGACTTTAATCAAAGTGGGAAGCAGCTTGGTGAACCAATTTGTGAGGAATAAAGGTTTGAGAGCAGTGGCAAATTGTGGTTCCCATGTCAATGGATGGTGGTGAATCCACTCTGGGGGCTTAATTCAAACTTTAAGCTTCTATTTAAGGGTGGTTGATCTATTTGGGGATAGAATTCAGTACTAAGTTTAAACTAAAAGCACTACCCATCAGCACAGAAGCATCTGCTGTTTGAGGGTAAAGAATTAAGTAGCACTTTCCCCACTGTCTAGGTGCCATGTTGCAGTCCCTCTATCCGCATCTATTTGCATTGCGCATATATTTAACCATGCATATTATTATAATTATGCATATTTAATTTGCAATTGATTATGCAAATTCAACTATTAACCATTGCACTTTTTCTATCATTATGTTCCAACCTCAGTACCAATTTAAGGCTCTCCCCCCCCTTCTTTCCCCCCATTAGCTGGTGTGAAGACGGAGGGACATTTCTAAGCAGCCTGAAGAGAGTAAAGGATCCCATTATTTCTTAAGGCTGGAAGCAAAGTTCCATATACTTATCCTAACCTCAAGCAGCTGACACAACATACAACACAACTGTCTCTGCTTGCTCCTTTTCTTTCCTGACATCTAGGCCCTTTGGAGAAGGGGGATAGGAAATAGAGACTAAGGTGGCAATGCTATGCCTGCACAATAGTAACTAGAGCCGCAGGTCAGGATGAGGCTCCGCCAGCACCGTCTTCTTGCATGGTTCCTGTTTTCACCATGCCACATTTTAATATCCATTGGCCGCGATGTTCAACGATCTAACTAGTTGGGGCATTTTTAGTCCTTCAGTCAAGATTTTCCCAATTTCCGGGACAATGGCAATCCTACTGCTACCTCTCTGGTCAACTGGAAACCTCTATGGCTGCCTTATAAAAGGGTGGTGTGGCTAGGACATAACTTATTCATTGTTCATGTAAGACCTCCTGAGTCCTTTGTCCATAGTTCGCATATCTCCTACAGGATGGAGGAAGTTAGGCTAGCTTGCTGTATTTTTTTTTCTACAGTAGTTTTTATATGTCTACTGACAGATCCCTTATCTTGCTTTACATCCTTCATTGTGATGCTCTACATTCTAGGTTTGGGTCTTCCCCAGTACGAAAAGGCTGAGCTGCCTGGCAAGGCACAACTCGATCTTGTGGTTGCCAACATTGGGGATAAGAAACCCTGCAATCCACTGATCCTAAGTGCCTAGCAGATGGTTCATTACCAGTATAACACAGATGGTGTATTGATCGAGATGGAAAACTGGTGGCACGTTACACACAAGGTAAGAATTAATGGGTGTCTCAGCATTCTTTAGCACACATATAAGCATATCCTTTAGGGAAGTTAATTTTGTTGAAAATGCTAAGATAGAATTGAGAGAAAGTAATTTGGGAGATAAAATGCAAGAACCCTAACCGCATGGCCAAAGACAGGATAAAATTAGCATACCTAGCAATATACAGTTACAATGGCTGGTTTAACAATATAAAATTTGTTCCTTAATTTAAATGTTATGAAATTAAATAAGTTGCAGAGACTTTGCAGCATGATTTCATTTTCCCCATGTTTTGAAAGCATTTTCGTGTTTGAGAGGGTACAAGTGTAGAATCCCCCAGACACTGGTTATAACACTATACACATACCCTACCTTAAATCTAACCTTGCTGTCTTTTAACAGTTCAATCTCTTTATGTAGAGAAAATGCAGTATGATTCCCCTAAAGAGCCTGAACCTGTGACCTTCAAAACTTCCTTTGGCAAATTTGGTCTATTTCACATGCTTTGATGTCCTATTTCATGATCTGCTGGTGACCCTGGTGAGCGCTCATGTAGACACTTCCTCTCCCTACTGCCTGGATTAATGTCTTCCACATTTAATGCTGTGGAATTCCATTCTGCTTGGCTATGGGCATGCGTATCATTTTCTGGCATCTAATTTCATCTTCCTAGCCGAAAATTGACAGGTATCTACAGTTTATGTAAAATGATTTATTAAGTTCCATATCGCATCTTCTAGTCAGTTGTGGATTACATACTTGGGCTTTCCTTAAGGTGTACTACCAAATTAAATTTTTGGTGGTACCGAGTGGAATCTGGAGTCACAAGTGTTGAAGCGTCCTAAAGGTCAGCCTTTCCATAACTCTGTTATACTGAAGTCCTGTCTGATTATTACAGAACAATGGCTGTTACAGACTTCCAAAATAAAGCTCTCTTTGGAGGTTGCTGTTTAAATGATGCATGTATCCTAAGTCCGAAGCTGCACCAAAGCTGCACTCCAGTGCTTAGGAATGAAGTGCGTGCTTTGGCGCGACCTCGGACTCTTAGGACCCATGCATCATTTAATAAACATATCTCAAGAGACCGAAGCCGCTTTATTTTGGCCAGTCTGAACAGGCAAGCTTCTAAAGCTATCTGAGGTCATGGACTAGCAAAGGGTTCACACACACCACCAATGCACCAGGGACTTGTGCTCTTCACTACAGCTATTTGTTTCTTTTCTGGAAATCACCACAAACTGTCAGACAATAGCTCATGGACCGCATTTGCCCATGACCAGTAAGGCTGTTAAATATGGGCAGTGAAGAAAGCTGACAGGGAGAAAATAACTCATTTGAAATATGTGTTGGAGAAGAGTTCTGCAGGTATGGTGGACTGCTAAAAAGACAAATAAATGGATCCTAGATCTAATCAAGCCTGGCTCTCCATAGAAGCAAAATAACAACTGAAGCTGTTGTACTTTGACCATATCATGAGAAGACAAGTCATTAGAAAATCGTTAATGCTTAGAAGGTGGAAGACAGTAGGGAAAGAGGAAGCAGTACAGGTAGATCAAGGAGGCTACCATCCTGAGTTTGCAAAACTGAGCAGGGCTGTTGAGAACAGGGTGGCTGGAGGTCTTTGATAGGACCACCATGGGGGTGAAGTCAGCTCAACTGTAATTAGCAACAAATGCCATACAGATCTCAGTTGTGTCGTTTTCCCCCATCTGTCTGTCTGTTTAAATCATTTATATCCCTTCGTCAGGCAAAAAGCCTCCCAGTCTCAAGGTACGTTACAAGGTTAGCACGTCCCTGTCTCTGTTTTCAGGCTCACAATCTGCACTTAGAGTCTGATAAGCTTACCATATGCTTTCCTCCAAAGATGGCTTTTATTTTTGCCAGCCTAAGCAGTGTGTGGTTTAAATTGGCATGTTGGAAATTCCCACCCCAGATGTCCCTCTGGGACACATGCTATGATCTGTCACAGGATTGGCATACAGTAAATTACTTTTTAAACTGAGCTCACTCTAGAGACCACAGTTCGTTAATTTTTTACTACAAAATATCTTGTAAGTAAAACAAAATATGACCCACAGTTCAAAAGACAGACATTCAAAGGTAACTCAAGAATAAGCAGAGTTACATACAGAACATTTTTCATGTAAATACAAACTCCTCTTAGTCTTACCAAATCTATAGCATAGGCTTTATGTCCTGTGCGCAGGCATTTGCTTGGCTGTTACTATTGATAATTTTGACAGTAAGGAGTCTCCTAATCAATTCTTATTCTTTTCATGGTGCTTTCATATTGCATCTTACTCTTGTACTTATATTGTGTATTTGCATTTGTCACCAACAAGCTTTTGCTTGCTTGCCAGTATGTTTGGCTAAACTATATTTTACCTTGGCATCATTTGCCAGCTTCTTGATCTAGCCTTGTCTTGAGTTAAATGTAGGGCTGCCATCTCAAATTTCCCTGAAATAAGTTTTAGATACCTCAGCTTTTAATTAATTAATTAGTTATTTAGTTGGTTGTTAATAAGTCATTTGGGACTCTCTTTTATGTTATTTCCAGTTTGCAATTCTTGACTGTCAAACACCAAACTTTCAGCTGTCTTCTATGTAAATGTTATGTACTGTATATTACTGTATATAAGTCAAGAAATTTAGGCCCCAAATGACCCCCCAAATCCTAGGGACTTTTATGGGTCAATATGGTAATGCCGTGATGACAGTTCATTCATGACATGCAAACAACATACACCATCCCTCTATTTTCCCTCTGTGCTGGAAAATGGGCTGCTGAAGAGAGAGAGTGCAGAGCAATTTTATTTCTATGGGAGGGAACAGCTGATCCGTCACAAGCAACACATACCTTCCTCCCCCCTTCCCTAATCCAGCATGCTTGCATGCATGCATGCACACCCACACACACTTTTCTCCCTCCTGCCTAGCTCCTTTACATTGACTCTCACCCCCCGTCTTCTGCTCACCCTTTGTGAGAAGATAAGGCCAGCTGCTGCAGACAACCGTGGATGGGCAACAGTAAGGCTTCCACTCCTGGGAGGATGTAAAAGTAAGTTCCTTGGTGGAATTTAGGGGCAGATGGCACGTGACTGTTTAACTCCCCTCCAAGTAAACAATGGCTACAACGGCAGGGATGTAGCCGGGGGGGGATCTGGGGGTCCGGACCCCCCCCCTCCATTAGAAAAATGATGGTGTGTGCTGTGGCGCCGCACTCAAGCCCCATTATAATGGTGGCACTTAGTCTGGACCCCCCTTCCTAAAATCCTAGCTACGTCCCTGCAACCGGGGGCCCTTTGGTGCTTCCTCGCTGCAGCAGAGAACAGCCTCTGTTACTGCCTGGGAAATGCTGAAGAGCCACCGTGGACCTGAGAAGCCTCAAAGTTTTACCTCGACTTATCCACGGGTCATACCAAAGTCCATAACTTGGCCCAAAACTTGTCCTTGACTTATACATGAGATCAGGCCTAGTCAAGTACATACAGTAACTGAAGTAAGCTTGAAATTTTTAATAGTTTTTCCTCCTGCAATGACATATGGGAAAATTATGCCAATATACAGAAGAAGTAAGGGATGTGGAGGGAGGAAGGACAAAAAGTAAGTTACCTTTCCATAATGGCTACCTGGATGAAAAAGGTTTAGGTAAATTTGTGTGTTTGAAATGGCCTATGTCTGTGTAGGACAATATACAAGCAGTCTGAAATGACTGTTATGTCATTGTCATTTATAGGTAGTGGCATTTTAGCACCAGATGGATCCCGAGCACTATTATGATCTTGAATCAATGAATGGACATCTTCTGATTGCAAAATTGATTCCCATCCATCTCACTCTCCCAGATTCTTCCCTCTCTTAACTGGAGCTTGTATGCTACAACTATGGAAATGTTCACTCAGAGTCATAATTTCACAGGATTCATTTTCTTTGATGTACACACTTTCTCTGAGCTCACCAATGAAGCTGCCAATATTACAGTGTGCCAGAAAGATCTTTGCTGCCATTTAAACTACAGGAGATGAAGGAAAGGAGAGAAGATGAACGTTATGTGCTTGGTGCATTTGATGGCCTTCATTGGTCGAAGGAGAATATTACTTCAGGTCTCTCTTTTTTATTATTATGTGGAGAAGTGGGATTTCTTCTTTATTCATCATGTGGGACGGGGTGGAAAAAAGGACATTTAAATGTCATGAGGAGAAATATGGAGCACGTTTGGCCAAGTTAATCACTTTAACCATGTATCCTACTAGACTGTAGTCACAAAAGTCATGGTATAAAAAAGTGTTAGTCTTTAAGGTTACACAAAACAGGAGACTTAGCACATTGAATTCTCTAGCACTCATTACCTCTTCTTAAGAATTTACCTCTTGGTTCAGTCTTGCATGCTATAAATGAAGATCATTCATTTATTATTATGAGGAAGGGAGTTCTTCTTAGAGATGACTGTGACTCCCATATCACTGACCTAGTATATAGTTTAAAGCCGTGATCCCCAAACTTTGGTCCTCCAGGTGTTTTGGATTCTCATTCCCAGAAGCCATAGCCAGTTTGGCCAGCAGTCAGAAATTAGAAATTGAAGTCCAAATGTCTGGAGGGGCCAAAATTTGGGAACCACTGCTTTAAGGTTTTTCCAAGGTGTGAAAATACCCCCCCCCCCACTCCCAGCACCATAGATACAGATATTCTAAAATCCAAAATACGAACCAATTCTAGTTGCGAACATTTGGATAAGGGATACTCATCCTGTACATTTTGAAAAAACATACAGATGACAGGCCAGGCACTATTCTTATAACAGTTTACATCTGGTCTCTTCATGTTTTGTTACTATCTTTCTTCCTTTTTTTAGATCTGCACATTGTTGAAGAAATGTGGGACTTACAAACATGTGGTGAATCAGTGACAACTGCTCACACCCATTTTGATTCCTTTTCTCTCAGTGGCACATTTAGTACAAACTATGTATTTCCAGAAGTCCTGCTCAGTGGTGTTCAGTTGGCACCTGGAGAGTTCCAGGTAGGGTAGTTTTTCTAACTGATGCTTACAAACTGCTAGTATGGAAGAAGAACACACTATTCCTAAGTGGGAGCAGAATAGAATGGGACCTCTCTGTGTATTCAGTAATAATCAGAAAGGTAAGGTAGCTTACAAGCTGTTTTAAGGCAAGAGTGAGTTTCTGAGAAAATGCATGCAACCTCTGCCATGCCATCATTGACACAGGGTGATCTCTGTGTTTGTGTGAAAGCCATGTGCTGTTGAATACATTGTCCAGCTCCCAGAACTTTAAAGAGTTACCTTTTGGATGATAGCACCCAGAATCCCCAGCCAGCAGGCCACTGACAGGGGACTGTAGAACTTGAGTCCAGCAAAGTAAATTTACTTAGCTCTGGGTGCAGGGATTTTGCCCATGGAATTTTTATTGTAATGTAGTGTGTTGCATGTTGTGTGAAAAGATAGTTACTACTACTAATAAATCTTTGACTTGGAATTGTTACTGTATTGTATGGGTTAGTCATAAAGTAGATTAGAAGCTACTGAGTGATCTTAAATGGATTTGTAGGTTTGTAAATTGTAGATTTGGGAATTTAAGAGTGCCAAAATGTACCCCGAGCAATCATTGCATCATGACCAAGTCTCTCTCTCATTTTTATTCAGGTTTTAAGTGATGGGCGCCTGACTAGTCAGAATCGTACATCGCAGCCACTTTTAACTGTGACCCTTTTTGGAAGGTGGTATGAAAAGGATCCTCCAATTCTACATATCCACAGTATCATTCTCTGAAATATTCTGATTATGCCACTATAAAAAATGAGTTGTACTGTACATTCTTGATATTTCCTTTTTCTTTCTTATCACTTTACTTTTTTTGACTTATAATCTTTATTCAATATTAAAACACATAAACATAGAACAAACAAACAAAATATATGTACATATATAAACCCTAACTCACCCCCAAATAGTCTTAAAAACCAAAGAACAAAGAAAATAATAAATAAATAAATAAATCCTATTATTATTAACATAAAAACTAAAATTTAACCTCACAATTCTCTCTGCTTTTTAAATTAATAAACTAAATTCTCTTCTCTATTCTTCTTTTAATCTTCATTTATCTATTCCTAATTTTATTAACAAAATCCATGACAATCCTCTCTTTACTACAAATAAAAATGTGAGGGGGGGGGGGAAACCAATATAACATACACATCACATCCAGCACTACTGATATCTCCTCTTTTTTGATTAATATATTTTATAAATGGATCCTGTGTTTTCTCAGTGTTTCTATTGAATTATTTTACAAACAAACAAACAAGCTTCATTTATATACTGCTTCATACCGCCTAAGCAGTGTCTAAGCAGGACAGGGCAAATAAAATTTAGCGCAAACCTCAAATATGCATAATTGTAGACTTCTATCAGAAGGTTTGTCACATAATTGCTGAGAAACCAAACCAAACTCATGCCAATCCATTCTCAGATCACATCCTTCCAATTCTAGATCCCATTTATTAGCCAAGATAATTCATTCCTTTATCCATGTTAAATATGCTGCTTTGAAATATAATTTCATTTCTGCTATCACTTTGATTTGATCAATAAATAGTGTATCCCTTGAAACATTAGTTGTCTCTTGGCTGAATATGGAGATTATCAATGGGGGGGGGGGAAGCCGGGAGTAAAAAACATAATTCCAGCATAATTGTGTGATTGCACTAAATATTTTAAGATGACATCGCATTCATCCAGGACTTATCTTGTGAAGAACCTGGTATGGTCTTGCAACAAACCACAGGGAAGTCCTGTGAATTGCTTCTCAATAGTGCAAATGAAGTGCGATTGCGAAAGTGCAAATGTTAATTACATTTCATTTGCATTATTGCAGAACTAACCAAGGATACTCCGAATGCATTGCAGTGGAGGCAATCCGTTCTCTTTGCCAGGATCAGTTTTGCAGTGGATTTCAGTCTTTTGTGATATGGAGCACAGGTTTTTTTACACTGGATTAAAACAATGTGGTGAAGTAATACATTTTATTTTATTGTCTTTTATTCTCTGTGGGATGGAAACATGATTTCAAGATATGCACCATAGTGACAAAACAGTGTATGTGCAAAATGAGCAATTTCAATGCACTAACAATTCATTCATGGATGTGTGAGAAATGTGATTGTGATATTATATGGTAATGTCACAATAAGCGTTCAATTTATGTGACTGAGAAAATATCAAGCACTATATTGCTACTGTTGTGTTGGCTTTCATTGCCGTGATTATTGTTGAATTGGCCCTCGTGTAATAATGTCTTTTAATAAAGCCAGGATTGCAAAGTCAGGATCATCCATGTCGTAGTATTCCAGTTTCTCTGTATGAATGTGAAAGATAGACACTGAAGAAATTAAACAGGAAGAAAATAAACTCATTTGATTGTGGTGCTGCAGGAGAGTCCTACAGATACCATAGACTGCAAAAAAGCAAATCAAGCATGAAGTCTCACTAGAAATCAAAATAACTAAACTGGGGTTGTTGTACTATGGACATATCATAAGATGGCATGACTCACTGGAAAAGATCATAATGTGGGGAAAACTTTAAGGCAGTAGGAGAAGAGGAAGATATATTGCAAAGGGATTGATTCAATCAAGGAAGCTGGCATCTAAGCAGGACTATTGACAGCCAGTCTCACATTCAAAGGGTTGTCATAAATTATTTACTGTATTTTCTGGCGTATAAGACTTCTTTTTAACCCAGGAAAATCTTCTCAAAAGTCGGGGGTCATCTTATACGCTGGGTGTCATCTTATAGAGCAGGTGCTGAAATTTCCGAGCCGGACTGGAGAATCTGCAGTCTCCACATATGTAACTGAAGGGCGGAGCAAGCTTCAGTCATCCGGAACACCCAGGGTATGGAAAAAAGAGCTGTGTTTGCAATACCACTCTGATAGTCTTGGAGACAGGGAGGGCTGGGTAGGCAGGGAGAGCTGACCAATCCAAGCAGGCTTCGTATACAACAAGTTTTCCTGCTAAGTACCTGTATGTCATAAGCATTTGAATTAAAATTACCATATTGAAATTAAATCTGATTTTTTAAAATTTTTATTTAGTTTGCATTGGAAGAGGGGTAGTCTTATATGGCGAGTATATCCCAAACTCTATATTTTAACTGGAAAAGTTGGGGGTTGTCTTATACGCCCAGTCATCTTATATGCCAGACAATACGGTATTTGGAACATTTATATGCTCCCTTCCAGCTAAAAAGACTCGGAATGGTTCACAAATTGTTAATTTGACAATTCCTTGCCCTCAGGCTTACCAACTAAAAAGACACAAACCACAAGGAATGGCCAGGAGGATAGCAATGGAGAAGGGGATTAAGGGGCTGTACAGACCGTCTTGAAGGACTGGCGTGGGGACAGCATGGGGTGTGGTGTTTCGACAACTCATGCCATGATGCCACCCCATGCCGGTGTGACACCACCTGCCTGAACACATGGCGGGAAACATCACAGCAATCCTTTGGCATAACATTTATATGACACATGCCAAAAGGTGCCACCATGGAAGGAAGGGCGGCTTTTTGCCAACTATAAGAGGAGCCACAATTTGGCGTTTCTTTTAGCGCCAGCAAAGCACCAGATCAGGGCTGTGTCATGCAGTTGCCATGGCTCTGATCCAGCACTGAAAGGGGCAGGCGAGACGCCACTCTATCGAGGCAGTCTGTTTAGCCGCTAAGTCCAGCAAATGCTGACTGCTGTTCTCTCCATCAGAGATAAGAGCAATGGCAGCTGGAATGGAGGGAGAGCTTTTCCTTTCAAAATGTATCTGACATGTTGGCAAGTTACAACAGCAAACAGCATGGTGATGGCAACAATGATTTCATGGTGGAGTACAGCGATCAATTTCTAGAAGTACCAGCAAACCTCAGTTAGCAAAGCCTCTGATGAAGAAGCTCCTATTTACAAAGTCTTCATTCTAACCCAACCCCCTC
>NC_056522.1:97116781-97121116 GCF_019175285.1 Sceloporus undulatus
CAGTATGTGCTTTGTGGCCCATCTGGACAGGGCCCTAATACCCTAAGGCATCAGAGCCCACCTAATCTTGGAAGTTAAGCAGGTTCAGCCCTACTTAGTACTTGGATGGGAGACTGTCAACAAATACCAAGTAGTGTAGGCTATATTTCAGAGGAAGGAACTGGCTAAACCACCTCTGAGTATTCCTTGCCTAAGAAAGCGTGGGGTTGCTGTAAGACAACAGGCAATTTGAAGGCTCATACATACATATGTAAAGAAAAATTCAAAATACTGAGATCAGCCAGCAGATGGCACATCAATAACATTATTTGTGATGCACTGATCACCTGGGTTGTCCAACCTTTGGTATGCTTTTCAGGAGGGATGTTGAAGTAATATGCCACAGGAATCATCCAGTACTGGATGTTTTTGGCTAGTTCTCTGTCCCAAGAATAAAAGTGTTTTTTGGTGGAGTCTGCAGAACCTGAGTGAGTACAGTACTGGCTGCTTGCCTGAAAAATGCTGGATGTTCTGCCTCTGCCACTGGGTGCCTGCACCCATCATTAGTCTTATTGCACTTTCTGTGACTTTGAGAAGCTGAGCAAAGTACAAGAAATACCTTGACTGTTCTCATGCATCATAATTATCTAGCACCTACACATTTCCTCCTGAAACTTTGCATGTTTCTTAAGTCGGGCCACCTGTGATATGATTTTTTTTAATGGAGGGATCCTCTTCAGAACTTCAGGGGTAATAAGGTGGTACCAAGTATCAGACAATCACTAGAGATCTTGGACCCTCAGGGGAGAAAGTGTCAAGTTTCACTACTGGAGAAACAGGGAGTCCAGTTCCTGAGACATGATGATGAGGCAAGGCTTTGTTCCAACTCAAGAGAGCTATCCACAGTTGACAGCATGAGTGAAGATAGAGGAGATGGGGAGGGTAGGAGGTTGTTGTTGTTGTTGTTGTTGTGTGCCTTCAAGTAGTTTCCAGCTGATGATGATCCTAAGGTAAAACTATCATGGGATTTTCTGACACCGAGAGTGTGTGACTTGCCCAAATTTATCCAGTATGTTTTCATGGCCAAGCAGAATGGCCAGAGTTGTAGTCCAATGGTCAAACCACTATAACACACTGGTTTTGAGGTGACTCAGTAAAGACCTAACCTGCAAGAGAGGGATCCTTGTGAATAACAGCTTCCTTGGACAGAGTAGAAGTCATTTCTGAGGACCTCCTGGGAAGCACACAACCTGTTGAGCCTATAACTGACCTGCAAGTGGGTCCCAGGATACAGTGCTTGCTCTGGTTTATGCTTGTCTGGCAGTTTGGTAGCATCTAACATGAAGTAGGGCCAAGGCAGGCATTGTGGGAATTGTGTGACTGTCCAATATGATGCTGAACTGCAACTTCCAGCATTCCTAATCATTGGCTATGTTGGCTAGGCTGCTAGAAGTTGCAGTCTAACAACCTCTGGAGAGCCACACAATTCCTACTTCTGCAGTAAATCATACCATGGACTGGACTTCCAGAGTTCCTTGTTTCGAATGAAAGACCTCACTAACCTCGGGTGCAAACCAGGTGATAAACTGTCAAGCATTACATTGAACATGCCTTTAAGCAGTTCTCATGATATTCAGTTAAATATTTCTAGGTAAGGACTTAACCTCTACCTCTGAGAATTTACCTTAATGTGGAAAGCTGATAGAGTGATCTTTGCATGTTTTACTCTGATAGCAGAAGGATATAGGAAAAGGAAAATACTTTGTGAGTGAGGCATAAAGTGCTTCAGGGAATATATATTAACACAAATTGTACCACCTTTAGCTATTCTATACACATTCCAGTTCACAGAGGTTTTTAAAGTGGAAATTTTACAAAGACAAAAAACTAACTGTATTTGCTTTTATGAGGGGGAAAAGACATTCCCAATCTTTTTTTTTAAAGAAGCTAAGGCGTGTTACAGACCGCCTAAAAGCGGTGGTCTGCCGCCACCGCCGGTTGCTGTGTCCGGGAACCGCAGCGGCCAAACCGCATGGTTCCTGGGCGCAGCAAAAAAGAAGCGCCAAAATGGCACTTATTTTTGCGCCTCAGAAGTGGTGCCACAAGGCACTAGTCGTGCACTCACGCCGTCACTTCCGCCACACGCCGTCTAGACACTATGCGTCCGTGACGTCAAAATAGTGGCGCCCGTGTAGAACGGGCACCGCCATTTTGTATGGACCCAGTACGTAGTAGGGTTAGGGGCGTCAGGAAGTGACGCCCCTTCCTAACCCTAGTACGTCCTGGGGACGTACTATACGCCCATCCGGAACAGGCCTGAGTTTCCATCTTTTCATCAGTTTAGAAATTGGAATTAAACTGTATTTTAGATGGAGCAGAATGCAGAGCATAATGAAGTTATGACTAGAGATCATTGAGTAATCAGTTCCTTGCAAATTCTGATACAAAATGATGTGATCTACATCTTTTAGTGGATAAGGAAATGGTTTTCCTTCAGATTCCTACATTTTTATGTAGTTCTCAAGTTTAAAAAAGATCTGTGTCATGTCTTTTTAGACTGTAAGCCCAAGGGCAGGGAACCGTCTAACTAAAAAGATTGCATGTACAGCGCTGTGTAAATTTACAGCGCTTCGTAAATAAAGGTTAATAATAATAAGAATGGGCTTTTAGAAAAGCATACTTTTTTCAGACCATACAGGTACAGTCAGCCCTTCTTATACACCAATTTTTTATACACGGATTCAAGCATCCATGGTTTGAAAAGATTCAAAAAAAGTATAAATTTCAAATATGAAACCTTGATTTTCCATTTTTATAAGGGACACCATTTTGCTATGTCATTATATTTAATGGGATTTAAGCATCTACAGATTTTGTTATCCACGGGGAATCCTGGAACCAAACTCCAGCATATAACAAGGGTCCATTGTAATACACAGGAAAGCATACTTCTAAAGAATATATGAATGCCAGGGGCTATAGGCTGTATTTCAGAGGAAGGAACTGGCAAAACCACCTTTGAGTATTCCTTGCCTAAGAAAACCCCATGAAATCTATGAGGTCTCCTAAATTGACAGGCGAGTTGAAGGCACATGCGCACATACACACAGACAACATATATTTAGGAACACAAACTTGTTGAGACAATAAAGTTAAAAATACAAAAGAAGCACTAACATCCCAGACTGCCAACCTCTTTGCTGTGGTCTTTTTGAATGTTTGGGCAGGAAAATAGCAGCAGTGGAAGCTCTTTGGTGCTTCCCCTCAAAAGAGTTCCAAGAGAAATCAGGCTTTGAAGAATGTGAATAATGTCAGAATTCATATGCATGGTTCTGTCATGTTGACATGATCATATGATGATATTAGGGGGTGCAAATATGAAGGCATGGTGATATGGTGATTTTACGTTGTATAGTATGTTGGCTATTGAGAAGGGAATATCAGTTATGTTAAACCCAAGTCTGGGAAGCAAATTTGGGGGGGGGGGGGGACAGATGGCCAGCAGCAGAAAGGAGTTGTAGTTTTATGACCCCAATCTTTCTGCCATGGATCTGAGCTGTGAAACAGGGATAATCTTCTTCCTGAAGAGAGATGAAATAATAACACAGGATGGGAAGGAGGGAAACATGAAGGGCTCTTTGATCTGGATCAAAGGGGAACAATAGGGGTTGGAAAGGGGAGGATGGAGGATGGGAATATAGTTGTGATGGTCTGAGGGGGAACGTTTTCAGTTCTGACACTTAACCCGGGATGGGGAACTTTCTGTCTTGTATCTGAAACTTGCACTTGACTTATACATGAGGTCGACTTGCAGTCGAGTCTATACAGTATCAATTTTTTTAAAAAAAATATGTTAAAACATAGGGAGGAGAGGAGTCAGTGGCCACCACTGCTGCCACCCAGGCCCCCCATTTTAAAGCCTAGCCAGCATCCCTGCCTGAAGGAGTTGCTGGCTGGCAGCAGTACCAGGATTCCTGGTTGGCCGAAGGGGAAGCCGGGGAAGGAAATCTTGGGATGGACAGTAAATGGCCTAAGGACTAGAGCGTGGCTTTGGTGTGGCTTCTGGACTCTTAGGACGCATGCATCATTGAAACACCATACCTCCACTGTGACTCGAAGCAGCTTTATTTTGGCTGTCTGTAACAGGCCTATGATTCTATGATCAGTACTCACAGATTGCAGCTGATCCAGAATAACTTCATCGATGGAGTCGCTGGACACCTCGCCTATAGTTTCTGTTGAAATATTGGCGTCTAAGTCAGTTCTTATCTGAGAGATTTTATCTACAAAGAAGTTATTAAATGCGTCACAGCAGGCCGTCGTTGAGTTAAGTAAAGGATTTGGCGCAGGGGATAC
>NC_056522.1:97121141-97139480 GCF_019175285.1 Sceloporus undulatus
AAGCTACCTCACCCAACCCATAAACAGCTCTGCTGGGACGCACCTCCTGCAGATGACTGGAGAGACTCTACAGATGCAATACGTGCAGAGAAGAAGGATCTCTTCGCTGGGACAACGTATTTGCCATCCCGATAGGACCCCAAAGGAAAGTTCCTCTAGGCGAGTTCTGTCCGGATAAGCAGTCGAGTCTTCCGCCACTGAGCCTCTAGTCCGTTGTCCAAGCCGCTTCATTTATTACCTCATACTCTGTTGTATCAACATGGCTTACAGTTGAAAGTCGGAATGGCAAAGACGTCTTGGAGAGCGATCGTTTGTCGTCAAGACCCTGGGGAGGATCGGATGGAGATAACCGCGTCCCCAGCAATGATAGAGGAAGGTTTCCTGCTGCACCGCCCATAGCCAAACAGTGATGGCAGTGTCTGGATGCTTTGCTAAACCAACACTTCTTCATTGTTCCTTTCTATGCATTGTAAAAAGCTAGATCCACCAGTTTAACTCCAGCCAATAGTCAACAGGATTCCAGCCTGATTCTGGGATCTAGCCCATTTACCAGGTGTAAAGGTTTATGTGTGTTTAAAGTGCATTCGTGAAAAGAAGCTGGAATGCCAACATGTTCCATAATTCTGCATGGGGTTACAAGGATATTTTCCTTGGCACATGAATATAATGGAAAACAGTTGGCAAGCTAATACAGGGACAACTTGATTATAATTCATAGACAGTGAAGCCCCATTTAACAATCCTTAAAACTGGACTTTTTTTGGTGGTGTAGGAACAGTATCCCTATTCTGTGTGTTGCTATTTCTGCCTCAGGCACCAAATTTCGTTAAAAGTAACGCCTGGGAACAATCCGCTTAAATGTGGTATACCTGTAATGGTGAGAACTAGAGCAGCCTCTTTAGAAAGCATGGTGTGTAATCAAGTAATGGTGATAAAGCAAGACTGTATGCAAATCTGAGTCAGCCACATGTGGGACCAAAATCATGAATTTAAAAGTCAAATATAATGCTCTCTGGGGCATGCAAGACAAGGATCTCTTAAATTCTAAACATTTGCAATTTAGCATATCAATTACTCAGGTTTCCTATTATAATTGGTATTTATTTTGATTTGTTTTGTTTTTAAATCAATAGGCAAATACTCACAAACTCACTTGCTTACACTTTCCACTTTGGTGAAAGAAAGTATGAACCCTTGAATACAGTGGGCAAAAAAGTATTTAGTCAGCGACCATTGTGCAAGTTCTCCCACTTAAAAAGATGAGAGGGGCCTGTAATGACCATCATAGGTAGACCTAACTATGAGAGACAAAATGAGAAAACAAATCCAGACAATCACTTTGTCTTGATTTGGAAGAATTTTATTGCAAATTATGGGAAGGGATTTCGCACATGACAAGAAAGGAAGGAAATGTTCCCATGCCCATAAGGAACATAAGCTTCTGAACTCATATACCAAAGAAAACTCCATGATAGGTTTGCCTCAGGGCAGGGCAGACCTCCTCCTCTTCCAGGACATGTCCCCATTCCAACCTTCTGTACAGGAATAGGGTCAAAGTCTGGGAAGGAAAGGAGTTATGGCGGCGGGGTGGTGGGTGAGAAATGGGCAATGGAAACCCACTGGGTGGGCTTTGGGGAGTCACACTCTCTCAGCCTCAGAGGAAGGCCATGGCAAGCCTTTACTGAACAAGTCTCTCCTTGGCAAGAGAGAGAGGGAGAGAGGAAGGAAGAGAAGAAGGAGGGAGTTAGGGAGGGAAAGAAAGGAAGGAAGGGGAAAAAAAGGGGGAAGGTAGGAAATAAGGAAGGAAAGAAGGAGGAGAAGGGAGAGAGGAGGGACAGGAGAAAGAAAGAGCGAGGGAAGGAAGGATGGAAGGACAAGAAAGTGCAAGAGGAGAAGTGGAGGGACAAAACTGAGGAAGGAAGAAAAAACTAGAGACGAAGGAAAGAAGGGGAAGGAAAAGATAGAGGTAAGGAAGAGGGAGAAGGGAGGCACTCTGCACTCCACAACACAACTCCAGCTCCCAGAATTCCATAGCCTTGAGCCAGAAAGAGTATAAAGCAGTGCCAAACCGGGTTATTCTCCAATGTGGATGCAGCCACGGAGTTCAGAGCACAGCAAATTTCTTCCTTCCTTTCAGCCTCAGCAAGCAGCTCTTTCTTCCTGCTACTTGGGAGGCTGGCAGATGCTGCTGGCTGCTCTGTTTGGCTGATTCATGATCCTCAGGCTAAAGCCACTCCTCTTTCTCTCTCCTGGCGCCCCCTAGAGGTGCACCCTAGCAGCTGCCTAGTTCTCCATATGGACAAGCCAGCCCTGAGTAGATGTGAATAACAAACTGTACTTGAACAAACAAATAAGTGAAAGAAGAAAGATTCAGCTTTTCCTGCTCCATGTAATTATAACATTAACAGATTCCTATTATTTACATATTTTTTTTTCAGGCAAGAGAGGGAGAACATTATCTATTTCCAATGACATTCACATTTTTTTTTCACTATTTGCATGACAGGAAATGATGGAAATAAATGAACAATAATTCTTAAGAAACAACTTGCAATAATTAGGCGTAGATAAAGTCATAGATATCAACAGTCACATTAGAATCTAGTTTTACTACAGAAACAAACATCTTGTATGCACACATTGTTTAAACACACAAGAAAAGTCTTTTGCCTGTTTCAAGAACTTTTCAACTGGATGAAAGATAGTTTTATAAAACTGTTTTTTAAATATATTGCCATGCATTCCAAACTTTCATACGAACCCTTTCTAGAAAATTTAATGATACCTTATAGGCTTAAAGAAAAGAAAAACTCTGTTAGAAGAAATTCAGTTTAAATTTTATTTTTTTCCATATGTTAGAATAGTATTAACACACAACAAAATAATTTTTTTTTAGACTCAGGCAAGTGTGCCTTCAGAGAGCCACCGTGGTGCATGGTTTGAATGTTGGACTACAACTCTGGGGACTGAGTTTAAATTCCAGCTGGCCATGAAACTCACTGGGTGACCTTAAGTGAGTATACTCTCTTCAGCCTCAGGGAAATGTTAATGGCAAATCTCCTCTGAACAAAGCTTGCCAAGAAAACCCCGTGATAGGTTGTCAGAACTGATGAAGCATGGTTTCTGTCAGGGAGTCTGAATATGTGATTGATGGAGAGGAGATGGTGGTTGTCTTAAAAATAAATACTTATGTGCTTGCTTTGTTACTGGTGCTGTATAAGTAGACTGAAGTTGTTGTGGCATAGGAATAGCAAGTATTTAGTTGGCATAGCAGAGGCTGGACGATGCAGCGGGCTAGGTTTAGTTTTGAGAACGATAGTTATGGAATGTTGTGAAGGGATGCGTCATGTCGTACTCGGTACTGTAGGTGGAAAGTCTGGGGCTAGAAGAGATAGCGTTGGTGAGCAGTTAGAAGGGGGTTGGTTTCTGGGGGGGGATAGGCTGTGGAAATTGGGGGGTGTATAGTTTTGGCACCAACTGGGGTTGGGTGGATTTTGGATTTGGGTTTTTTTAATATACCTGCTTGGCTATTGTGGGGGGTATTTATGACTGGTAAATTATAAATTGTATCAATAAAGTTCTTCTGGTTTCATTAAACCTGGACGTTTGAATGCACATAGTTTCTGAATTTGCTAAAGTCTGACATAGGTTCACTGCAGGATTGCCATAAATTGGAATGACTTGAAGGCACGCAGCAGCCAGCAGCAGCAGCAACACAACAGCAAGGGGTGCCCAGTTTTCATCAAGTAAAATGGACTCCTACCAATGAAAAATCACATGAGCAAACCAGTGCTTACGTTCTGACCTAGTTTGGTTCAAATAATTTTAACTGCTATTCTGCTGGAGGATTTTTCTTTCTCTTTCGATGTGACAGCCTTTCCGTTCATTGCTGAAATGACATCCCACATAGGTAGCTACAAGAAGAATTATATAATAGATGAATCAACAATGTCAAAGAGAAGAGTATTTTGCCTTAATACTCATTCACATTTTTTCATATACCTTGGCGTAATCCTATTAGAGACTACACTGGTGTTACTGATACATATCCTGGCATAGTCCCACTTTTTCAGGGTTCACCAATGGTGGCTGGGAGTAAGCTGTCTCTGTTGTTCATCTGGAGAGAAAGTGGCAAGTCTCCACAATGCCTGCTCCTTAGTGGGTTCTCAGAGCTAATGTGATTCTGAAAAGGCCGCCTTGGGAAATGAACATCAGACTTCCCAGAGTGCCTTTTGCTTTGAAGTGGGTTGTATGTCTTCAAGTCATTTCCACTTAGTCCACCCTAAAGCAAATCATGGGGTTTTTTCTTGGCCAAGATTTGTTCAGAGGCTGAGACAATGTGACTTGCCCAGGATGATCCAAAGGGTTTCCATAGCCAAACCAGGGATTGAACCCTGGTCTCCAGAGTTGTAGCCCAAAGCCTAAACCACTAACAATCACATGGATATCTTTTTTGTGGACCAAACTGTAAACAAGATTTTCCCAAGACCCAGCAGCTTTTTCACTGGATGAAGATGGCTTTCTCTGCTTTCCTCCACTGTTACGTACTAGTTGTAGTTTGTGTTTTACTCCCATGCACCACATTGCCATTAATTAAGTAGTATAGTTATGCAGGGCAACAGGATCTCAGACTATATAGGCAAAACTTAGATGCCTGAGAAAGTGATGAGTATGCATAGTCAATTTAATTTTGTGAAGCTTCTTTTACATGATGTCTGAAAACAGACTGGTGGATCTTAACACACAGTCATGCTATCATTAAGCATAGTGAGGTTGTTGCCTCAAGCAGCTTATTTGGGGTTTCATGAATGGGCAGCAAATAGATAGTATTTGAAGCTATTATTATTTTACTGACAGGGAGGGAAAGAAGTGTCAAAATGACTAGCCTTATGTATCTATGCCTGAATTTCAGCTGTGTACTTTCTCCTGAGTATGTGTGCCATTTATTTTTCGTCCCAGGCAGAAAATATATTAAGGAAGCCCTCTTTGTCCTCTCACCTGCTGTTAATGTTGGATATTCTTCCTGGTACAGGTCTATAGTACATGTTGTTGAAGTGAAGATCTGAACGTGTTAGAACAAGCTTTATAGCTTTCCTGAACCAACGGATAGGAAAAACACATAAATCAAGGGGTTTGCATGCAGAATTAAGTAAGCAAACCAAATAAGAACATCAAACACTACGGGTGGGGTAATGAAATCCATCATGCTATCTACCATGGTGTCTATGTGGTAAAGGGCAGCCATCCACAGACGATAGATTCCTACAGCAATCCCAAGTGTTTTAGCTGCCTTCTTTTCTCTTTTCGTGGCTCCCAACTGATGCTGTGATTCCCTCCTCCGTTTTCTTAGCCATGTCCACTATCTGTTTGGCTTGTCTGGTTGCCAAATAAAATATTTGACATATAACCCCTATCATTATGAGGCAGGGGAGGAAGAAAATTGGGAAGTTGATCCAGCCCCAGAGTTTGTTGAACAGCAGCGACAGCTCCCAACACAAGGCATGTCCTGCAAGAAGTGACCTAAGCTCTCCTCAACTGTTTTGCTATAGAGGAAGATTGGAGGTGTAAATCACAGGCACCCCCCACCCTATCCAATATATAATGCAGGCAACCTTTAAAGTGAACTTGGTGGGATAGAGCAACGGGTGCACAGATGGCGCAATGACGGGCAATGGATATAAACAGAGGTGGAGTATGGAAGTCAAGCAAAACAAAGTGTCCAGAAAGGTGTGGGAGCCCGCAAGAAGCACTCCAAAGTACCAGCAGCTCTCCACAGAACGATTGTGCTAAATGGAAGGACTGTTAAGCCCAGGAGGAGATCTGCCAAGGCCAAGGAAAGCAGCAAGAAATTGGTTGGGGTGTGAAGGACTTTGGAAATGAGGACAGAAATCACCACCAGCAGGTTGCCCAGGACTGTAAGTAGCACACGAGGGCACAGATCAAGTAGATGGCTAATTGGACTCCAAAGGGATGTAGGTTTGTGGCACGAGCCATTAACTTAAGACAATAGGCTGAGGTTGAGATTTCTGCAGCAGAGCTCATGCTTGTGACATCTCGTGCTGCTCTTGCTTCTGCTTCCTTTGTTGGTCTGAATCTAAAAAACACATAAATAAAGAGGAAGGATAGTGTGGTTTCTCTGAAAAGTATACAGGAGCAGAGCCTGTTTCTATATCTGCTTGCATGAGCTCTACTGCCACTTAGTGCATTGGACTGGGAATGTGTGGTCACCTAACCTGATCCAGACCTATTGCATCCTGTTATCTTCATAAACACAGCAACAGGCCTTTACCTCTTGGCTTGTTAATAGCTATAGCTCTTAGTTCTCAAAATCATCATCACTAAAGCCTAAAGTTCTGCCCTATGGGTATACTTTCAAAAATTTGGCAAAATTCAGCTTCTGCCTGCTTTTTGTGAGGATAGTCAATCTTTAGATATGAACTTCAAGCATTCTGTGTAGGTTTACAATCCTATTAATGTAGTCTCTTTTATTTTTTACATTAAATATTTTGACATTCTGTGATATTCTTCGCATATCTGAAGAACTGAGAATTGAATATATCTCCTTCATATTTAGAAAATGCAATGTAAACCCATTGTATCATGTATTTATTGTGTTTTGTTAAGTGTGGCTTACCAAAGCCAGTATACATATCCTTTCGATTGTGTCTATATGATGAGGAAGATCCCCATTACTTTCAACCATTTTTGTCAACAGGACCAACTGGGATCCCATCCTCAAATTGTCCCATCTCTTTTCTGGAGAAAATTCACACCCTAGTGAGATGATTGCCAAATTTATTGTAAAAGCTGCTTATTAAGAGATCAATTTTATCACACAAAAACGGGGTCTCGTGTCATGGAGATGAGTTTATTTCAATACCCTTATTGGATGTTCCGCTACTTGTTTTAGGTTGTTTATCTTATTTTCAGTCTAATGCATTTTGCACCCTATTTAATTGCATATATTTGCTTTATATTAGTAAGAGATTGGTTTAACCCTTAACTCTTGTCGATTTTATATGAAGTTTTAGATGTGACCAAGTTTTATTTTGTATGTAATTTTGACACTCGGATTTTCATATTTTGTTGGGGTTTCGGGTGGTGTTTTGGGTGGAGGGGTGGGGGTGGTGTTTGGGGCTATTTTGATTTTGGGGTGGTTGTTTGGGTGGGGTGGTTGGGGGGGCGTGTGGGGGGTTTGGGGTTTTGTGTGTTGGGTGGTTTGTTGTTGGTGGGTGGTGGGTGGGGGGGTTGTGGCTATTTTGTGGTGGGGTGTTTGGGGGTGGGGTTTGGGGGGGGTGGGGGTGGGTTGGTTTGGTGTGTGCTATTTTGGGGGTGGGGGTTTGGGGGTTTTTGGTTTGGGGTTTGGGTGGGATTTGGGATTTTGGTGGGGATTTTGTGGGTTTGGGGGTTGTGGATGGTTGGGTGATTGGGGGTTTTGTTTGGTGGGGGGAGGTTGGGGGGTGTTTGTTTGGTGGGGTGTTTGGTTTGTGTGTGGGTGTTTTGGGGGTTGTGTGTTTGGGTGTTAGGGGTGGGGGGGGGGTGTGGGGGTTTTGTTTGGGTTGGGGTTGGTGGGGGGGGGGATTTTGTTTTGGGGGGGGTGGTAGGGGGGTGTTTGGGTTTGGGGGTTTGGGGGTTTTGGGGGGGGGGTTTGGGGTGGGGGTTGTTGGGGGGTTTGGGGTTGGGGTGGGTGGGGTGTGGTGGGGGAGGTGAGGTGGGGGGGTTGTGGCCTTGGGGTAGGGTTGGGGGGGCGGGGTTGGTTTTGTGGGGTGGGGTGGGGGGTGTGGGGTTGTTTGTGGGGGGGTGGGTTGGTGGGGTTTTGGGTGGGGTGGTGTTGGTGGTTTGTGTTGTTTGTTGGGGTGGGGGTGGGTTGGGGGGTTGTGTGGTGGGGGTTTGTGGGTGGGTTGTTGGGTGGGGGTGGGGCTTTGGGGGGGGGGGGGGGTGGAGGGGGGGGGGGGTTTGGTGTGGGGGTTGGTGGTGGGGTGGGGTTGCTATTTTGGGGGGGGGATTTTGGGGTGGTTTGGTTGGTGTTGTGTGTGGGTGTGGGGGGTGGTGGTGGGTTTTTATGAGGGGTGGGGGGGTTGGGGGGGGGGGGGGGGGGGTTTGTGTTGGTTTGGTTGGGGGGTGGGTGCGTGGGGGTTTGGGGTGGGGGGTTGTTTCTAATTTTGTTGTGGTGGGGGGGGGGTTTGTTGTGGGGTTGTTTTGGGGGGGGGGTGGTTTGAGTTTTGGGGGTTTGGTGGGGGGGTGGTGGTTGGGTGGTGGTTGGGGGTGTTTAGGGGGTTGTGTGTGGTCTATTTTGTTGGGGGGGTTCTATTTGGGGGTTGGGTTGTGGGGTGTTGGGGTTTGGGGTTTTGGGTTTGGGGGGGTGGGGGTTGAGGGTTTGGTTGTTTGTTGGGTGTGGTTTCTATTTTGGGTTTGGTTGGTGTTGATTGGGTGTTTGTTGTTTTGTGTGGTGGGTTTGGGGGAGAGGGGGGTTGTGGGGGGTGTGGGGGTTTGTGTGGGGGGGTGGGTTTGGGGTTGTTGGGGGGGTGGGGGTTGGGGTGGGGGTTGTGGTAGGTGTTGTTGGGATTGTGTGGGTGTTTGGGTTGTGTGGATTTTAGGGTGGGGGTGGGTGTGGGGGGGGGTGTGTGGTTGTGTGTGGATGTTGGGTGGGGGGGGGGGGGTGGTGGGGGGGGGGGGGGGGGGGGTGGGGTTTTGTGGTTTGGGTGGTGGTTTCTATTTTGTTGTGGGGGGGGTGAGGGTGGGGTTGGGGTTGATTTTGTGGGTTGTGGGATTTTGGGGGGGTGGGGGGGTTGGGGTTATTTGGGGATTTTGGGTGGGGTGGGGGTGGGAGGGTGGGGTGGGGTTGGGGGTGGGGGGTTGGGGAGCGGGGTTGTTAGGTGGGGGGGGGTTTGTGGGGGTTGGTTTGGGTTTGTGTTGGTTTATGGGTGGTTGGGGTCTCTTTGGGTTTGGATGGGTGGTGTGGGGGGGGGTGATTTTGGGGATTTTGGTGTGGTGTGTGGGGTGGGGTGGGGTAGGGTCGGTAGGGGTTTTGTTGGTTTGGTTGTTGTGGTGTTTGTGGCTTTTGTTGTTTGTGGTTTGTGGTGGTATTGTGGGGGGGTGGGTGGGGTGGTGGGGGGGTTGGGTGGGGTGGTTTGTGTTTGTGGTGTTGGTGTGGAGGGGTTTGTGGGTTTTGGTTTGTTTGTATGTGTGGGGGAGGGTTGTTTGGGGGTTGGTTGGGGTGGCTTTGTGGGGGGGTGGGGCGTGGGTTGTGTGGGTGTGTTTGAGGTGGGGTTGTGGGGGGGTTGTTGTGGTGGTGGGGGTTGGGTGGGTTTGGGGGGGTGATGGCTTGTGTGGTGGGGGTGGGTGTTTGGGGTGTTTGTTTTGGGTTTAGTGGAGGTTGGTTGGGGTTGGGGGGGGGGGGAGGGGTGTAGGGGGTGCTTTTGTGTGGTGTGGGGTGGGCGGGGGGGAGTGTGGTGGGCGGGTGGTGGGTGTGTTTAGGGGTTGGTGAGGGGGGGGTTTTGTAGGGTGGCGGTGGCGGGGTGGGGGTGTTGGGAGGGCCCTTGTGTAGGGGGGCGCTTTGTTTTGTTGGGGCGGGGGGTGGGGGGGTTTTGGGGGGTATGGGGTGGTTGGGGGGGGGGTGGGGGGGGGTGTGGGGGGGTGTGGGTTGTGGGGTGGAGGTTGGATTTGGTTGGGGGAGGGTTGTGGTGGTTGGGGGGGGTTGCGTTTGGTTTTGGTGGCTGGTGTTGGTGGGGTGTTTGGGTTGCTTGTAGGTTGGTTTGGGGGTGGTTTTGGGGGTTGTGTTGGTGGGGGGTTGGTGGTTGGGGGGTTTGAGTTGGGTGGGTTGGTGGGCGGCTTTGTGGGGGTGTGGGGGGTTGGGGATTCTCTTTTGGGTGGGGGTTGGGGGGTGGGTGGAGGGGTGGTTTGTGGGGGTTTGTGTGCGGGGGGATGGGAGGGGGTGTAGTTGTTGTTCGGGGGGTTTAGGGTGTGGGCGTGTTGGTGGGGATGGGTGTTGTCTATTTTTTTGTGGCGCATTTGGGTTGGTTGGTTGTGGTGGGTGGTGTCTTTTGGGGGGGTGTGGGGTATTGGTTGCTTTGGGTGTGGGGGGGTTGGGTTTGGGCTTGGGGTGGGTGGGAGGGGGTGGGTGGATTGGGAGGGGGGGGTGGGGTGTTGGGGTGTTTGGGTGTGTGTTTGGATTTGGGGGTCGGGTGTGTGGCTGTTGGGGGTGGGTGGTGATATAGGAGCTGGGGGGGTGGGGGGGGGTGCGGTGCTTTTGGGGGTGTTGTGGCTTTTGGGGCGTTGTTTTTGGGGGGGGGGGTTTTGGGTTGCGGTGGTTTTGGGGCTTTTTGGGTGTTCAGTTGGGGTGTTTTGGTGGGGGGTGGGTGATCGGTTGGGGGGTGGTTGGGTGTGGGGGGGGGCTTTTGGGGCGGTTGGGGTTTGGGAGTTTCTGTTTCTCTATTTGTTTGCGGGGGGGGAGGGGGTGGTTTGGGGGTGTGTGTGTTTGTGTGGTTTGTTGTGGGGGGTGGGGGTGGTGTTGTTGTTGGGGTTTGTTTGGGTTTGGGGGGTTTCTGGAGTCGTGGGGTTTGGTGGTAGTGGGGTTTGGGGGGGTTGTTTGGTCGGCTGGGTGTGGGTGTTGGGGGTGCGTTGTTGGTATTTGGTTTGTTGGGGGGTGGGAGTTTTTGTGTGTTTTGTCTTATGAGGTGGGTGCCCTGGTGGTTGTTTGGTGGGGTGGGGGGTTTGTGGGCTTTGGCGCTGTTGAGTGGGACTTTTGGGTGTGTATTGGGGGGGGGGGGGTTTGGGGTTGGGGGTGGGGCGGGAGGGTGTTGTAGGTAGTGGAGTTTGTGGTGGGTGGCTTTTGGTTGTTGGGTTTGGGGTGTATGTTGTTTGTGTTTGGGTGGGTGGATGGGGGGTTTGGTGGTGGGGGGGTGGTTGGCAGGTTGAGTTTTTTGGGGGGTTTATGTTTGTGGGTGGTTGGTGTGTGGGTGGGGGGGGTGGGGGTTGGGGGTGTGGGTGGTGGTTTGTGGGGGGGGGGGGTGTGGGGGGGTGCTTTTTTTTTGGGGGGGTGGTTCTCTTTTGTATGTGTTTGTTGGGTGGTGGTAGGGGTTTGTAGTTTGTGGGTTGTCTCTAGGTTGAGTGGGGGGTTGTGTTTTTGTGGGTGGGGGGGTGTTGTTGTGGTTTAGGGGGTTGGGGTGGGGGGGGGGGGGGATGTTGTGGGGGTGGTTGGGGGGGTGGTATTGTTTGGGGGGTGTGGGGGTTTGGTGTTGGGTTGCTTGGGGGCGAGGGGGTTTGAGGGGGGGTTGGCGTGGTTTTTGGTGGTTTGTGTTTGGGGGGGGCTTTGGGGTTTTTGGGGTGGTGGTTGCTCTTTGTGTGGGTGGTTGCGCTTTGTAGTGGGGGGTGTATTGTGTGGGGGGTGGGAGGGTTTGGGTGTGGGCGTTTGGTTGGGGTTGGGGGGGGGGTGTATGGGGGGGAGCTTTTGGGGGTGGTTCTCTTGTGGCTTTTGGGGGTGGGTGGGGTGGGGGGGGGGGTGGTTGGTTGGGAGGCTTTTGGGTGGGATGGTGGGGGGGGGGGGGTTGTTGGTTTGGGGGGTGGGGGTGGGGGGGGGAGGTGGGGGTCGTGTTTTGGGGGTGGTGGGGGTGGTTTTGGGTGGGGGGTGTGGGTTGGTCTGGGGGGGGGGGGGGTGTGGGTTTGTTTGAGTGTGTGGAGGTTTGGAAGGAGTCTTTTGGGTTTGTCTTTTTGGTTTGGGGTGTTGTTGGGGTGGGGGGGGAGGGGGTGGGTGGTGGGAGGGGGGGGTGGGGTTAGGTTTAGGGTGGGGTGTTTGTTGGGGGGTTGGGGGGGTGGGGGTGGTATGTGTTTGGAGGGGGCTTTTGGTTGGTGGGTTGGGTTGGTTGTGGTTGGTTTTGGGTGGTGCGGGGGGTTTTGGGTGGGTGTTGGGGGGCGGGGTTCGGTTGGGGGGGACTCTCTTTTAGGGGTGTTAGGTGGTGGCAGGGTGGGGTTTGGGGTGTTTGTGTTGGGGGTGTTGGTTGTAGGTTGCGTGGGGGGTGGGGGCTTTTTTTTGGGTGGGGGGAGGGCGGTTGGGGGGGTGGTGGTTTTGGGTGGGTGGGTGGGGGGTGTTGGTGTTTGATTGCGGGGGCATTAGGGGGGGGTTTGTTGGGGGGGTTTAGGGTGGGTTTTGGTTTGGTTGTGCGCTCTCATGTGGGGTAGGGTTGTGGGTGTGGGGTTTGGGGATAGGTTTGTTTGGGGTGCGGTTGCGGGGGGATGGGGGGTGGGGGGGGTGGTTGGCTGGTTGGGGGTGGTTTGGTATGGGCTTTTGGATTTGGGTGTGTGTGGGAGGGGTAGTGGGGTGGTGGTTGGGGTGGGGGGTGGGTGGGGGGGGGTTTGGAGTGTGTTGGGGGGGTTTGGGGGGTGGGGGGTCTGGGGCTTTTGGGCACTTGTAGTTTGTGGGGGGTGGGTTGGGTGTGGGGTGGGTTGGTTGGCTTTTGTGCGTTGGGGGGGCCTGGGGTTATATGGACGCGGGTTGGAGTTTGGATTGCGGGTGCGGTGGGTTTGTGGGTGGTTTGTGGTGGTTGGGGTGGTGGGGGGCGTTTGGGTATGTTAGGTGGTGTGGGGATGGAGGGGGGTTTTGTGTTGAGTTGCGTTGGGTTGGGTTTGATGGGGGTTGGGGTGGGGGGTTGAGGGGGGGGTGGGGGGTGGGGGGTGGGGGTTTTTGATGGCATATTTGGCGATGTTTGGGGGGTGCTTTTTGGTGGGGGGGTTTTTGGGGTGGGTGTGGTTTCGATGGCGGTTTTTTGGGACTTTGGTGTGTTGTGCGTTTGGGTGGTTTGGGGGGTTTTGGTGTGTGGGTTAGAGGGTTTTGTGTTGGGGGTGGGGGTTGGGAGTGTTTGGTGAGGATCTGGAGCTTATTGGGTGTGGGGAGGATATGTGGGTGTGGGGATATGCTTTTGGCGGTGTAGGGGTGGGGTTTGTTGGGGGGGTGGTTGTTGGTTTGTGGGGAGTTTGGCTGGGTTTGTGGGGGTTTGCGGGGGGCCGGGGTGTGGGTTTGGGGTGTTTGGGTTAGGTGGCCAGCGGGTGAGTTTCTTTGTGGGGGTGGGTTGGGGGTGGTTTGGGGTGGGGAGGGGGGGGGGGGTGTGGGGGGGGGGGTGTGGATGTTTTGGCTTATTGTTTGCTTTTCTTTTGGTAGGGGGTGGGGTGGTGGCGGGTTGGCTCTTTTGTGGTGGGGGGTGGTGGGCGGAGGTTTGGAGGTTTGGCGTGTGGCGCGCATGTTGGGGGGGGGTTTGGGGTTGCGTTTGCTATTTGGAAGCGTAGGGGTGGGTGGTGCTTTGTGTCTTTTGGGCGGGGTTTGGGTTTGGGGGTTTGTGGTGTATGTGGGGTTTTCTATTTCGTTTGGGGTGGGTTTTGGGCGTGTGGGGTCGTGGCTTTGTGTTTGTTGGGGTTGTTGCAGGTGGGCCGGTGGTTTTTTGGGTTTTTGGGTTTGTGAGTCCGGGTGGGGGGGGTGGATTATTGCTCTTGTTGTGGGGGGGTTATGGGGGGGGGAAATTGACAATGTTAGTCATAGCCCTGCATTTGGTCAAGATGTTGAATTAAATTTGATTGAATTTTTAGCAGACCTGCAGCATTTTCCACTAGGAAATCTGGAATTGGTGTGTGTGTTCCAGACACCCCCGTGAATCAGAAAACAACAAATATTGGAGCACTATTGTGCATGGGGCCTTCTGTACATGCCATTTTGTCTCACCTGGCTTCCTGTCCGCAGAAATTCAAAACCGCTAATGGGAAGTCAGCAAATCCAGAGGGACGACTCTATGTACACACACACACACACACACACACACGTGTGTATATATAGTGTGTGCATTCCTCTATAGTTTAAGAACTTACCACTTGCCAAAATCATGCACAAGGCAAACTATGTGATAACAGATACACCTCCATTAAAATAGGAGAAGAGGGTGAGGTGTCTATACATGTGTCTGCATATCTGTGCCTTGACTTGCCTTTTCTGCTTACTGTAGCTTTTTCTTATGGCATGATCTCTCTCTTTGTCTGTCTGTTTATTGCACAGAGGTCTAGTTGTTTGGGATCTAGAGATTTCAGGGCCTAAACCTGAGGCTTAGGAATGATTTCACCAGGTGCAGCCCCTGGTGATGCCATTAAGCATGATACCTTAAGCATCAACCACAGTTACAGTATGCCATTCCAAAAAAAAAAAAAAAAAAGTGAAGTACAATAAATGAGGGAACACACACATACACCCCTGCTTTGAGGCAACAAAATTTGTCACCCTTGCCTTGATAATGAGAGAAGAGGGTCTGGGCTCTGAGATCTGGGAACCATATGCCAAGCCTATATCTGCTTATGAATTCCTGAGTTGTTTTGATATGTAAAAGAAATGTCCTTCTTGCCTACTTACTAACAAAATGTTTCTGTGTTGAGTTAGGATAGACATGTCAGAGAAAGCTGACTAGATGACAGGCTACCACAAAACTAAATCACTTGAGTTGACTATAAGCTCCAGTGTTTCTCATTCTGTCACTACATGGTGAACTCTAAATTTCAACATCCAGTGGAATATGGAAAATAATGTAATTTACAAAGGTAATGCAAACAAATGCAATGGGCAACCACTCATGTTACTTTTTTAAAAAATTGTATAAACAATGGCAACCGTTTTTGTGTGTGTTATGTGCCTCCAAGTCACTTGTTAACTAAATATTTGGTTTTATCCTTTAAATAAAGGACAGTGTTTAATAGGCTTGGTAACTGTTTAAATTCTTTGAATGTTTAATTTAAACTGCTTACATTGTCTGCATTTTGTTTTTGTTTTTTACTTGTGTACTGCCCTCAGAAAGTGGGATGTGGGTCATACATATTTTAATATATATGTTTTAATAAATATAAATATTGCATTTATAAACGTAAATATTTTAATAAATGGCTAAATGATCTGTGGCAGAAAATATCCTTTTTCTGATATTGCTGTGAGTTCTGCCTTTCTGGGGCCAGTTTTCAAAAACCTATTGCATCAGGGAGCAATTGGGAAGTAGATCAGATTGGATCAGGATCTCCTAGCTCCATTCTCTCTATGGTCTGACTGCCCAGTTTACAGGCTAGCCTGCCATCTACATTTCCAGAGACTGAGACACCCACTTCTTTCCTCTTTGGGAGACACAATCAGACTTTATAAAATACCACTATGTAGCCCTTAGTCCAGAACAATAGGGAGAGAATAGCAAAGTATACCAAAGTACATGTACTAAAAACTAATGAAGATACTAGAAAAACCTTTATGTAACAAACTGTATTAATATGTGTTAATATCAACATCTAATGATAGTGAAATATTTAATCACCATACATATAGCTACCAAATGAAATTGCTAATGAAAAATCCACTTTAGTCCAAATCTTCCAAAGTTCTGCTGTAAATGAAATATGGAAGCATCTAAATGTAGAAAATTCTGTGGAATCTTTGTCATCAAATATGATTATAAGATAAACTACTAATCAATGGAAGTCAATAAGAGGCAATAATTCAAATAAATGGCAAGAATTCAGGCTAGGAAGGAAGCAAGGTAGCACAGGTAGCAAGACTGCTACCTCCGGAGTTGTACAGCCATTTCAACATCAAGGTCTTCTTCAGTTGAGACAATAGACATCTCTGGATTTCAAAATTATAAAGTACAGTTTCCAGCTGGCTTTTTCCATTATTTTAAATACACAAAATTTGCAATATTAAATGCAGATTAACCTTATATAAAAACAGTTGTATTTATCCCTTACCGATATAACAAGCTTACCTCTCTCTTGAGACATGCCCTTTTACATACAGTAAAATCGGTGAGTACTATCTATTGTATCTGTTGGTGATAATATACATTTACTTCCTAATGATATACAGGCGACTCTTTCGTGTTACAACAGTTCTTAAAGAGACAAACAGCTTTACTTACATCTAAACTAAATCTCCCAACACAGAAACCCTAAGATCAGGCTATATTTCATTGTCATCAATTAACAGCACGTGATTCATGAGTTGTACAATGCAATGGTTTAAGTATTCTCTACACTATGATAATAATACCATGAAACACATACTTTTATTATTGTCCAGAGTTCAAATTTAATCGCAAATGAGAATTTAGCAAATATCTAAACACTATTTATGAGTCTCAAATTGTCCCTTATTTACAAAAAACCCAGATTACGTACCTTAGCACTCACTCAGACATCGTTCCAATTTAGTTAATTTTATACAACAGAGATTTTGCAGCTGCTGTGCATAAACTAAATTTGGCAGATTTTTAGCACGAAAATGGAAAGCTTCCAGGAACATTTTCATTTAGATGTAATTGTTGATAGCAAGTTTGTAGAAATTAGGCTTCCCTAATTCTAACTGCTGGGTTTGCTAAATGGCAGGGTTTGGCTTCTGCTGTTTTCGATTAGATGGAAGACTGGACCGGATGGAAAAAGCGATGACAATTAATGCAAAGAAGATTGCATTCTTGGGCTCCTGTCACCTAAGGGATATCCCTCAAGGCTACTGAAGGTTATTATGGTGTCAAGAATTGCAGACTTTTTAGACCACCTTGCAGTTCAGGCCAGAGATGTTTCACATCAGTTATTTGTAAGCCTTATTACATTTAAAAAAAAATAAAATAAAAAATACCAACTGGCCTAAGGATACTCCATGCCCACTGTTTCCCATTCTGCTGAATTCTCACTTCAAATTCTTCCACTGTGGTTCATATTGAAAAAGGAAAAGCAGCTTGCATGTATGTGCACACATGTACTGTACAACTACATGTGCACGCATTGCAATTTTTAGTAGAAAAATGGCCAGGGAGGAGAAGGACTAAGGATTCCACCTGTCTGCTTATTTAGACATACAGATGCCCATGACTTGCTTTCATTTTTAAAAGTTCATTGAAAAGTGGGAAGGGGGACCATTAATATCTTTCTGGCATGAAGTATTATATCAGTATTGCATACTACCTAGCTTCTAAGCTTCTTTATGCCATTCTCTGATTTCCAGCTCTCACAAGCACCCATCTTTGTATTGCTCACAAAGATCAGCCATGTATCACAATAAATGGTCATATGAAGCAGTCGTGTGATCTAGTCATAACTCAATGGCTGGCATTCATAAGGTTTTCTTAAGCAAGAAATAGCAATAGCAACAGCAGGTACATTTCTATACTGCTTCTCAGTGCATTTAAGCACTCCCTAAGCTGTTTACAATGTGTAAGCTAATTGCCCCCAACTCATTTTAGCGACCTACAGAAGGATACCAGGCTGAGTGGACCCAGGAGCCCTGCCTGGGATTGAACTCACAGCCTTGTGGCTGTGAATGGCTACAGTATTTACATTTAACCACTCTGCCACTAGGGCTGATAGTAAGGAGTAGTTTTGGCAGTTCCTTTCTCTGAAATAAAGCCTATTAATTGGTCATCTCCCATCCACATTCTAACTAGGGATGACCCTGCTTCGCTTATAAGATCAGCTTCTAGGCTTATCCACATAGAACAGTGATGGTGAACCTTTTACAGACCGAGTGTCCAAACTGCAACCCAGACCCCACTTATTTATTGCAAAGTGCCACATCCCACTGGCTTTCTAGTAAGAAACTCTGGCAAACTCTGTGCTAGGGCGACAGCATGTGTGCCCACAGAGAGGGCTCTGAGTGCCACCTCTGGCACGCGTGCCATAGGTTCGCCATCATTGACATAGAATATCCTCTTCCCATTTTAAATTGTCAAATAGAAATTTCTTGACTTGGCATCAAAAGGATTGTCAATGATAGTTTTTGAGAAGGGTACAGTTAAATAGCCTCCTCAAAAACTGCACTGACATCCTTTTTGATGCTAATCAAGACATTTCTTTTGGACAATTTAAAATAGTTGCATTGATTTTCCGGTCATGTAGTTTCATTATTTGCCCATCCTCCATTTTATTGGCCAATATCTTCTTCTTTTTTGAAATACAGTATTGTATTTTAAACTTTGAATGTTTATTGTATTGTACACTTCCCAGAATCCATATAGACAAAAAATGATTTTGAAATGTCAACTTTGTATAATGCTATATCATCCAAGGTGGTGTATATGGAACATGTAGTGAAGTACGGAGGCTTAGGAACTGAAAATTAATTTGATGACTAGAATTCAGTTCCCCAGTTTGCCATGGAATTACTGAGTGTTTTATTAAAACACTCTCACTTTTGGCATTCTTTCTCTTCATTTGAGTAATGGGCATAATAATGACATGCCATTTTCAGAATATTAAGATGTATTCATGAACAGGGAGCTATGGAGAAGGATTATAGTGTTATGCCATACATTCAATCTATGCCCATTCAGTAGATGTATA
>NC_056522.1:97139505-97153916 GCF_019175285.1 Sceloporus undulatus
TCGTATGTATACGCAACACAGATTCTGCAAAATGTGTGGTTGGGAATCCTAGATTGATGATCTGGAAAACTATAATCTTGGATATATTAGAACACCAGTTATAGGAACGTGATTACTGAGATTAATGCACTCAGTAGATCCTTCCATAATCCAGGCTTAACTTTAAGACTTTTGGTATCCATTCAACATATCCTCTTATAGACTCAAGTCAGTTTCACTGTGAAACTCAGTGTAAACTGCCCTCTCAGAGCTGTGAACTGCTGATACTAGAAGCAATCCAATTTGAGCAATGGAGAGGGGAATTTCCCCTTCTCTGTTAACTTGAAATCACCTTCTTACATTCAGAGCTCCTTTACCTCTTCTTTGGCTATAGTTCTGTCAAGCTTGCTAGCTTCCACAACAAATTAGCACGCAGGCCATTATGGATATTGTTGTTTTAAACTAGGGACATAAGTGTGCAAAAAGCCCAATAGTTGGAGGGCAGCAATCTTTTGAAGGCCCACAAGGGACACTCAAGTTTCCAGAACATTTTCAGAACATATGCCCCACTGAACTATGAGCCATGAGGAAGGTGTTTGTAATGAAAATGTGAGGGCCTGGTAGGAAACCATCTCCTAGAAAATGAACTGTATGGCACAGAGAATCATAGAATCAAATATAGTTGGAAGATACCACAAGGGCTCCCAGTCCAACCCTCTGTCGTGCAGGAAATCACAATCAAAGCATCCCGGACAGATGTCCATCCAGCCTCTCTTAAAGACCTCTAAGAAGAGAGACTCCCTACACTCCAAGGAACAGTATTCCACAATCAAACAGTCCTTCTGTCAGGACATTCCTCCCATGTTGAGGTGAATCTCTTTTCCTGGAGCGTGCATCCATGTTCCGGGTCCTAGTCTCTGGAACTGAACAGACACCCAATTTTGAGTTTTAATGGCTTGGAGGAAACTGTGACTTCCCTCCTGTCATGTATATTCTGATCTTCCTTGCAGGAAGGGATGATTTCATGGAGTGTAAAAGGCTAGGTAGGAGTATGGTAACCTTATGCCTTATTTTTAGCAGCATGGTATATGTAGCTCGTTGGGACTATGTTTCCACACATATGATTTTGGGGGGGGGGGAGCCTATGGTTCTAAAACCTGACTTCTTCCTTTTTTACATTACCTTGCTTGTAAAAGTTTCCATGTCCTTAATTCTATGGTGACATCATTTGGTTTACAAATCAATGTGGGAAAGTTTATTTTGTGGTTGGAGATTCAGTTGTCCCATCTTTTTCATAAAGGGTATGTCCTTTGCTGCCACCCTTCTTGACTAAATATATAAAAAGTCCTAAATCTAAAACAGAATAAAGTATAAATATGCTTCATAATGATTCTTAATTCCAGAGGAATTGGAAACAGGATGAACCAAAAATGTGGTCTCTTTGAATTTGCTTAGATTTCTGCTGCTTTCCCCTGTTGGTATGTGTTTGCTGTTTCATGCCTGTTTAAAAGTGACCATAAATATCAAGCCTCTCAGAATGGTTTTCCAATATAGTGAGTGGTCTCTTTGCTGGTGTCAGAAAACTTAACCTTAGTTCAGTCAGTTGCACCAAACTGAGGTAGCATTAAAGTACCTTTTTGAAGGGGGGAAAGTATATTTTAAAAGAGGTGCCTATTAATGTATTGGAGGTGAGGACATTTATGATACAGTCATGCTTTCAGACTGTGCGAAACTGTATTAATCCTACTAATATCTGGAAGCTGTTATTTGTATAAGAGCAGTCAGCACTGCATATTAAGGCCTATAACCTGCCATTCAAAAACATCTAAAATGATCTTACTCAGAGGTATCACCACTGCATGTACTTTCAGCAGAGAGAATCAATGATCTGTATGCAGTGGATACTGCTAGTAATTACACAAAATGAGTTTAGAAGAATTTTATAGGGTGGCAAGAATTTAGTTCAGTGTTCCAGTTCAGACATTTCTGAAACAGTCCATCCCCTTAGATTAATCTAGAAAACTGCCCAATCTAATTGGGATTGAATCCAAATTGAGATTGGGAAATTTGAGGCTTTATGCCTCTTCTCACTGACTATCTGGGAAATCTATATGATAAGCTATTACTTGTTTACTCATCAACCTAATTTGAAGCTTTAAATATTATTTGAATTCTAGGGTGTTTTTTTGTTAAGATCTGCACTATAACTTTTTATGGTTTTGGACAGAATTTTAGATAGTTTTTTGCAGACCAGGTTTCACCGTTGTTTGGTAATAAAATCTGCCAAATCTACACACAATAAGTAAAGGAGGTTTTGTGCATGAGAAGTCTTTTCAGGTTTTGGGGATGGTAAAGTTTGGTAATTCATCCTGGTTATGGCGGACAATTTCCATCAAACAAAGATATCGGTAATGGTGCTCTTTGGTAGAGGACCTGCCAAATTGTGAATGACATGCTTTCGTTGAGCGTGAGATGACATCAGTTTTTAAGAGTTAAAGGGAACTAGGGGGCCATTCAGACTTACCTTTAACCCTGATCAAAACACAATTAACCACGGGAAGTTATATTCGCCCGATGCTTCCACAATCGTAATCTGAGGCTTGCACACACAGTCAGGGGCAAATACCCCTGTGGCCGTGGGTCTTTTGAAAGCAGACTTCTCCGCTGTACCTTTTTTTTAAAAAAAAATGGGTCTGGCAAATTGATCTCACCCCGGTCATGATTGGGGGGCAAGTTCCAGGGGAGGGATTTGGGCAGGAAGGGAGGGCAGAGGCAGAACATTTCCTCCACTTCCATGGAAGGCGGGAAGGAAGGTAGCCGGGGGAAGAAAGGTGGCCATGAAGGCAATCGGGGTGCAGAGCAGGAGGAGGAGAGGAAGGAGCAGGACGAAGGGTCAAGTTTCGGGGGAGGGAATTAGTTTCAGAGGGAGGCACAGAATGGAACACGCCTCCCTCTTACACCAGGCAGCTTTCGCTTTCTGTTTTGTTTTTGGACAGATAATGTGCATGCTTTTTTCTACAGAGTGATAGGGTCAATGGAGCAGGAGCAGCTAGCAGGAGAGAGGAGATGAAGGAGCCTTGAAGGAAGGGTGCTAAGAGAATCAGGTGACGGAGGAGGAGGAGGAGGAGGAGGGCGCGGGGGGAAAGAAGGGGACCATGAAAGTGGGCACTTGCTTCCATAGGGATTGGGGGGGGGACCGAATCTGCCCAGTTTAATCCAGTGCAAATGGCCAGTGGGAATTGGGGCCTAGGAGGACCTCTACCTATGTGTAGTTGCTGATGAAACTACAACTCAGTTTTGCCCATTGCAGTAAAAGTTTTAGCTGAGCATTGTAGTTATTGTTTTCCCATGTGTTTTTAATTTAAATCTTTTGGGGTGAAGTTTACATTGTGTTGTGATCTGCCCTTTACTCTCAGAACACAACAGCCACAAAACAATCCACATAACTAAAGTTTTCCACGACTGGCTTCTGATTAATGCATGTTCTGTGGTTTGCCCGACTGCGCATTTCCCCTAACTTGATGCTACAGTAGTGCTAAACGCATTGGTGGTGGTGTAGCCTTGAGGGGGGATTTGTTGGACATATAATAAAAGGATATTAGCTAGTGACATGATTTGTGAATGCTCACTTACTGGACCATCCAGTCCGAAACCATGCTCGAGATTTAGAACTGTTTAGTTTTTGTCTACTACAGCTCAACAGAATCCTCAGTTGATGTGCTGCTGGGGGATTTGGGTGTTGTAATCCAAATTGACTTTTCCAGCCTCCAGTTATGACTCTGATGATTCTCTAAACCTGTGGCCTCTACATCCCATATCAGTGTTTTGAAATGTTGGTGGTGGTGGGGCTTAGGGTTGCTAAACTGAAAAATGGAGAAGGCTCCGACCTGTGGGCCAGACTTAATCAGAGGACTTGAACAGGGCGTTAATTATAAGGTTGTCTTGGAAGTGTCTCATTCACAGAGTTCAGCAAGCTATAACAAACAACAGAAGAGGGAAGCAAGATGACTAAAGTGAGCTGTTCTACTTTGGGACATATCCTGAGATGACATGCCCATTAGAAATACAGTGAGAGGTATAGTTGTAAGTAAGTAAGAAAGAGGAGACTTGATGTCAAGGAAGCCACCCTGAGTTTGCATGACCTGAGCCGGTGCCTGTTAAATGGCAGGGTGGTCTTGAAGGTCTTTTATTCATCCGCTTTGCCATAAGTCAAAATTGATTTGATGGCAAACACTGTAACAACATAGAAGAGGGGAATTTTAGCACGTGTTCCAATCATGCAACCAAGTACCACCCTATGAAATTTCCTCTCCTACACAACCATTGAAGTGTAAGAGCCCTATCCAGTTTTCACTGGGCCAACCCTTGCTGGTGATGGAGAGCACCATGAGACCAGCAATTTCATCTTGCGTCTTCGCAGTGCTGAATGCATGAATCAAACAGCCACTTGATGCCAGTAGAAAGCAATGAGAAGGTCTGCCTCAGGGCAGTGGATTTTGTGTGTCTTGAAAATGACAGCAATGATAACTCTAGCTGCTTTTTTCAAAAGGACTGACTTCACCAAGCTTCAGTTTTTATTATCCCGCTTCATTACTGCCTAAGCAGTGTCTAAGGCGGTTTACAACGTAAGCTAATTTGTCCCCCAACAATCTGGTACTCATTTAGCAACCTCGGAAGATGCAAGCCTGAGTCAAGCTTGAGCCTTTTTCTGGTCTTGAAACTCGCACCCTTGTGGTTTTGAGTGAATGGCCTGCAGTACAGGCATTTACCCACTGCGCCACCAGGGCTCCTTGAGACCCTGCCTTAGATCTCCAAACATTTGGCTGGCCTTGGCTATCAAGGCTATGTACCTTACCGTGGATGATGACAAGGGAGTTTATCACACAGGAGGAATTCTCTTAATTTCGATAATGAAAAGAAAGTGGGGCCAGAACACATTTAAGTGAATTCACTAGTTCCAGCGAATTTACGTGAATGCGAATTGCATTCGAACTTGCTTCCCATTGCCTGAAAATGCAGTCATTGCCTGATTTTGCATGTGATCACCTCTCATGCAATACGTGAAACCCCATGATTGCACTCGTACTGACTTCCCATTGCCCTGAATTTGCATTGGTAGTCTATCACACAATAACGTGATTGCGTTCAGATTGCCATTGGATTATACTTCCAATTTCCCTTGTTCTGAAATCATCCAGGGTGGTTGTGTAAGGCAGACAGAAAGATTAAAATATCTATGTTTTAGGAATGAAAAAGGAATTAACATAAAATAAGAGGTCTGTGTTTTTTAGGATTAAAACTGGTGGCAGTCATCCCTATTTCCGGACCTGTGCTCCATCCATCTTTCTGTCCAGAGAGGATTCCAAAATGTCCTCCATTTTGGTATTGATAAGGGCCAGTGTGGTGTGTGGTTTGAGTCCAATGACTAGGCACTGGAGGACCAGGGTTCAAATTCCCGGCTTGGCCATTGAAGTCATTTGGGGGGTCAATCACATTTATGTTTTGCAGACAAGAAAAGATTTGCATCTGTTGAATCGTTTCTGAAAGTGATTCACCATTCCGTTATGTTTTTAAGGCAGCAAATCTCTCTGTGGCAGTAAATCCAATTCACCATTCCCATTTGCTACTGTTCCAGATCAAAATGGAGGCACCTCTATTTCCTGAAGTATGGCTGCACAATCTGATTGATTCCAAATTGCACCACACTTCTGGCAGATGTGAATCACTCTGGTGCCCCCCAAAGAGTTTTATTTACCCAGTGCTGAAGCACTGGGTAAAGGTATGTTTTCACCAGCCCCCTTGCACAGGATGCTTGGGTGCATTTGAGGCATGGGTGTGACGACAAGAAATAAACCCGTTTCCACACCAGGTTATCCATAGTGTGAATGACCCCAATGACCTTGCACAAGTCACGCTCTCAGCCTCAGAGGATGTGCCATGGTAAACCCCTTCGGAACATTCTTGCCACAAAACCCTGATAGATTCTTCTGCCATTTTCTCTTGAAGGTCCTCTGTTTTGTGGTGCCTTTCCTCCTTCGTGCTGGCCAGTGGCCCTTCCTCTCTGTCCTTTGGTTTCTACTTTCCAGCAGGTTCCTTTCCCACAAGAGGACAAGGCACTGTAAATGTAGAACCTTCAAGAAAAATGGAGGACATTGGGAATCCTCCTGGACGAAGCGGAAATGTAGGGCAATGTCCTGGAAAGGAAGGACCTCTGGTGGCCCTGGTAGGCGAAATCCAGAGTGCCTGCTACTCTGTTATTTCTTTTCAGTTGGTTTCAAAGGGGCTTACAAATCCCGTTTTCATACTGATTTTCCAGACTTATATGGTTATAAGCCATGAATTCTTTCGCACAGTTAATGCCACATTATAATGCTACAGTGCATTATTGCCCTGGGTGACCAGAAGATGCTCTCACTGGCAGAGGAGGACAAGCACCACCCAAAATGGAGGACCTTCAAGAAATTTTTTTTTAGGGACAGACCAAAGAATCATAGAATCATAGAAATCATAGAGTTGGAAGAGACCACTGGGCCATCCAGTCCAACCCCCTGCCATGCAGGAAATCCAAATCAAGCATCCCTGACAGATGGCATCCAGCCTCGTCTAAAAGACCTCCAAGGAGGAGGAGACTCTATCACCTCCGAGGGAGTGCATTCCATTGTCGACAGCCCTAACTGTCAGAAGTTGCCTCCTAATGTTCAGGTGGAATCTTTTCCTGTAGCTTGCATCCTTTGGTTCCGGGGTCCTGTTCTCTGGAGCAGCACAGAAAACAAGCTTGCTCCCCTCTTCAATAACATCCCTTCAATATTTAAACAGGGCGATCATATCACCTCTTAACCTTCTTTTCTCCAGGCTAAACATCCCCAGCTCCCTGAAGTCGTTCCTCATAGGGCATGGTTTCCAGACCTTTCACCATTTTTTGTCGCCCTCCTTTGGACACGCTCCAGTTTCACTTGTCCTTTCTGACTTGTGCGCCCGAACCCAGAACTGGACACAATATTCTAGGTGGGGCCTGACAGAGCAGAATACAAGTGGCACTATTAGTTCTCTTGATCTAGACACTATGCTTCTATTGATGCAGCCTAAAATAGCATTGCTGGCCTTTTAGCTGCCGAACTCACACTGTTCACTCATGTTTCAACTTGTGGTCTACTTGGACTCCTAAATCCTTTCACACTAGTTTCATTCAGCCCAGGTGTCACCCATCCTATATATGTGGCATTTTATTTTTTTTTCCGTCCTAAGTGCAATACCTTCATTCTCCGTGTTGAATTTCATTTTTGTTAGCTTTGGCCCAGCTTTCTCTATTTCAGGGTCATTTTGAATCTTTGATCCTGTCCTCTGGGGTATTAAGCTTATCCCCCTAATTTGGTATCATCTGCAAATTTGATAAGTATGTTTCCAATTCTGTCATCCGGTCATTGATAAAGATGTTGAATAGCAATGGGCCCAGGACAGAGCCCTGGGGGACCCCACTGGTCACTTCTCTCCAGGATGAAAAGGAGCCATTGTTGAGCACCCTTTGGGTTCGGCCGGTCAACCAATTACAGATCCATTTAACAGTTTCCTTTGTCTAGCCCACATTTTACAAGCTTGTTTGCAAGAATGTCATGGGGAACTTTGTCCAAAGGCCTTACTGAAATCAAGATATACTATATCCACAGCATTCACTCTCATTACCAAGCTGGTTAATTTTATCAAGAAGAGATCAGTGTTTGTCTGGCATGACTTGTTTTCTCTGAAACCCATGTTGACTTTTGATTTTTTTTTTTTGTCAATTGTGTGCTTCTTAGCCATGATCCAAATGGAGGACCTTTTGGATTCCTCCTGGACAGAAGGCTGAATGGAGGAAGTCCCTGAAAACAAGACCTCTAGTCACCCTGCGCTAAAAACCACTCCATGCTTCTTAGCTCTGCTCAAAATGGAGGACATTTGGGAATTTGGCATGGACAGAAAATAAAAGCTAACAACATATCAATATACAGCCATGCTTCTGAGTCCCGCTCCAAATGGAGGACAGTTTTGGAATTTCTCCTGGACAAAAGGTTCAAAGGGAGGGCAGGTTCCTGGAAAAAAGAGGACCACCTCTGATCACCTGAGATGAAAACCTCCTACAGAAATGTCGATCCCTGCTGCTTAGTCCTCCTGCTCCAAATGGCTATTTCTCTTTGGACAGAAGAAAGTTGAAACGGAGGGGCAGGTTCTGGAAAAGGAAGGCCACCTCTTGTCACCTGAGGTAAAAACACCCTAAAATTCCTTACATGCTTCTTATTGATGCTCCTGGATTGAAGAAGGTGGGAATAGAAGGACAGGTCCTGGAACCGGAGGACCACCTCTGGTCACCCTGACCTGAAAGCACTCTATAAATCTAAAGGCATGCTTCTGGGTGATGCTGCAAATGGAGGACCTTGGGAATTCCTCCGGACAGAAGAAGGTAAATACGGAAAGGAAGACCACCACTGGTCACCCCCTGGGGTTAAAACACTCATATAGAAATGTAATCCATGCTTCTGAGTGGTGCTCTAAATGGAGACCTTTGGGATTCCTTCGGGGGAGAAGAAAGTTGAAACTTCAGCCGGGGGGAGTGAGAGGGTGGGTCCAACACCATCGGGACTGCCCTGAAGGGACAGAGCCCTCCCTCCACGGCCCCTGTCATCGTCCCGCTGGAGGGAGTGTGAGAGGTGGGTAGGGGCTAATTTTGTTTTTATTGTCACCACTATGATCATTGCGGAATAGCGGTCTATAAATTAAACATATTTATTATTATATATTATTATTAATGGAAGGGACAGATCCTGGTCACCCTGAGGAGAAATGCTGCTTAGTCAGTCCTGCTCCGTTGGGGATTTCTCTTTGGACAGAAGAAGGTGGAAATGGATGATGTGACCTGGAAAAAGGAGAGGCCATCTCTGGTCACCCTGAGGTGAAAATCGTCATAGAAATCATAGAGTTGGAAGAGCCACAAGGGCCATCCAGTCAACCCCCTGCCATGCAGGAAATCCAAATCAAAGCATCCCCACAGATGGCCATCTCAGCCTCTGCTTAAAGACCTCCAAGGAGGAGACTCCACTACACTCCAGGGGGCGTTTGTTCCACTGTCGAACAGCCCTTACTGTCAGGAAGTCAAAGCATGTTTCTGAGTGATGCCCAGATGGAGGGCCTTTTTGGAGTTTCTCCTGGACAGAAGAGGTGGAAATGGAGGGACAGGACCTGGAACAGGAGGACCACCTCTGGTCAGCTGAGGTAAAAACACACCAAAAATGTCATCCAGGGCAGAAGAAGGTGGAAATGGAGGGACGGGTCTTGGAAAAAAAGAAGGACACTTCTGGTCACTGAGGAGAAAACAACTCCTACAGAAATGTCCATTCTCCTGGATTGGAGAAGGTGAAACTGAAGGGACAGGTCTTGGAAGGAGGACCAACCTCTGGTCACTCTGAGGAGAACACTCCTGAAATATCGACATGCATGGTGATGCTCCAAATGGAGACCTTTCTGGAATTCCTCCTGGGCAGAAGAAGCTGGAAATGGAGGGGCAGGTTCTTGGAAAAGGAAGGCCCACCTCTGGTCACTCTGAGGTTAAAAAAACCCCAAAATGCATGGCATGCTTCTATTGATGCTTTCAAATGGAGGGCCTTTTTGGAATCCCTCCTGGACAGAAAGAGGTGGAAACGGAGGGACAGGTCTTGGAACAGGAGGCCCATGTCTGGTCACACCTGAGGTCAAAAACACTCCTCTAGCAATGTCCATCCTCTGGTTGGGGTCTGGGGGGGACAGGGCTTGGGGAAGGAGGGCCATGTCTGCTCAAAAGGAGAACTCTCTTCTCAAGTTGTGCTCCAAATGGGGGGCCCTCTGGGAGCCCCTCCTGGCGGAGGAAAGGGGAGAGGGAGGGAGACGAAGGGTTGTCCCTGCTCCTTTCCTGGAGGGCAAACCACGAAGGATGGGCGGGAAGCAGCAGCAAAGCACGCGGGAGGGAGCGAGGAGGAGGAGAGGAGGAGGAGGCCCGTTGTCCCCCCGAGGGCGACCCTCCTCAGCCGCCGCCGCCGCCTCTCCTTCCTCCTCCTCTGCTGCTGCTGTCTCTCTCTGGTGAGTTGAGGCTCCCCTCCCTCCCAGCCTCTCGACTTCGACGGCAGCCCTGCTGCTGCTCCGCGGGAGGAGGATTGCGCCTCTTCTTCTCCCCTTGCTCTGGCGTCGGGGCGGGGCTCCTTCTCCGCTCCTCCTTCTTCCTGGGGCCGGGGCTGCTGGCTGGGGGGCCCGGAGTTTCCCGCACGCGCCGTCCTGGACGGGGCTTCCCGCTTCCTCCTCTCCTGGGCTCCCAGGGGGGCTCCGGCGCCCTGGCCTTCCGCCTGGAGGTCCGAGGCGGACTACGTGGGGGCCTGGGCTTCTCCCCGACGGGAGACTGGCTTCGGCCGGACTGGTCCTCGGGGGCGTCGATGAGGGGGAAGCCCTACTTCAGGTGAGCCCTCTCCTCCTCCTGCTCCCCCCGGATAAAAAGTTCGTTTCTTCTTTATTGTAAAAAAATTATCACTTCTTTCTAGTCTTCATAAAATTCTTCCATGTCTTCGTTATTAAGTAGTCTTGTTAGTTTGTCCATCTCTGCTAATTCAAAGATTTTAACAATCCATTCTTCTATAGTTGGTATGTTTTGATCTTTCCAATTACGTGCCAATATGATTCTTGCTGCAGTAATCAAATAAAAGATTATTTTACCATGTTTTTTTCTACTGTTTTTTTCCAATATATTTAATAGATATAATTGAGGTAGAAATTTGAGATTTATTTTCAATATACTACAAATTGATTTATGAATTAACTGCCAATATTTTTTAACTTTGGGACAAGTCCACCAACTATGAAAAAAGGTGCCTTTATCTTTTTGGCATTTCCAGCAACTATTATCTATTCCGCATATTTTGGCCAATTTTTCCGGTGTTATATACCATCTATAGAACATCTTATAGTAATTTTCCTTTAAATTTTGACTTCTTGTATATTTTAATCTTTTGTTCCAGGTAAACTCCCATTGTTCCAAATCAATATTGTGACCAATATTCTGTGCCCATAGTATCATATTGTTTTTAATTGTTTCATTTTCTAGTTCTATCTTCAGTAAAAAATTATATATCCTTGATAACAGTCCTTTATTTTTGGATTTTAAAATGTTCTCAAATTCCGAGTTTTCTATAATTGTTAAATTATTTTTTAAATCTACTTTAAATTTTTCCTTTAATTGTAATTTTAGGTACCAATGTATTTTGTAATTTTGATTATTCAATTCATCATCCGTTTTAAATCTATAATTGTTTGATTCTTTTATTAGTAAGTCTCTATATCTTAACCAATTTTTACTACCCCTTTTTCCCTCCAAAGAAAGGCTTCTTGTGGTGAAGTATCTATTGTAATTTTCTCTCCAACTTTCTTTCTGACTTTTTTCCAAATCTATAACAATGGTTTTCTAATGCAATGATTGTTGAATTCTCTATCAATTTCTGCTTTATTATAGTACAAATATGCATGCCATCCGAAGCTTAAATTTTCTCCTTCCAATTTTAATAATTTTTGCTCTTTCAATTCTAGCCATTTTTTCACCCACGTTAAACATGATGCTTGGTAATAGATTTTAAGATCTGGGACCGCCAAGCTTCCTCTTTCCTTGGCGTCTTGAAGGATTTTCATTCTAACTCTGGGTTTTTTTCCTAACCAAATAAACTTTGTCAAGTCTCTTTGCCAATTCTGAATTAGTTTTTCTTTTATTATAATCGGTATTGTTTGGAAAAGAAATAGTATTTTTGGTAGAATATTCATTTTTATGCATGCTATTCTTCCTAATAAGGAGAGTTTTAAAGATTTCCAATTATCAATATCTTTTTTAATTTGCTTCCAAAGTTTAGTATAATTATTTTTAAATAGGTCTACATTATTTGTGGTAATTTCTATTCCCAAATATCTAACTTTTTTTGTTACATTATAATTAGAAATTTCCGTCATCTCTTTTTCTACGGTTCTGTTTAAATTCTTCGTCAATATGTTGGTTTTACTTTTATTTATTTTGAGTCCAGATACCATTTCAAATTCTTTTAATTCATTTAATACATATCTGATACTTGTTATAGGATTTTCTAGGAAGATAGCTAAATCGTCTGCAAAGGCTGATGATTTAAATTCGAACCCTTTGTTATTAACACCTTTAATTTCCTTATTTTGTCCTAATTTTCTAATTAATGTTTCCATAACCATAATAAATAATAAAGGAGATAAGGGACATGCCTTTCTTGTACCTTGTTTGATTTTTACCACTTTAGTTTTTTCTCTATTTATGATCAAGCATGCTTCTTGTTCTTTATAAATAGCCTTTATCCAATTCATAAATTTGTTTTTAATTCCTACCTTTTTTAAAATTTCAAAAATCATATTCCAATTAACTTTATCAAATGCTTTTTCCATATCAATTAATATTATAGCTAGTTCCCTATCTTTTTTATCTTTAAATAGTTCGATAATATCTATCATGGTTCTTATATTTTTCTTCAGGTATCTTTGGGGTAAAAATCCATTTTGCTCCTCTCCAATCCATTCTTTAATAATCAGCTTTAATCTATTTGCTAATATGGCTGTAAAAATTTTGTAATCCGTGTTTAGCAAAGAAATTGGTCTATAATTTTTAATTTCTAATGGATCTTTTTCAGATTTCAAAATTAGAGTGATACTGGCTTCTTTCCAGGTCTTTGGGAATTTGTTAACTGTAATATTATTTAACATTTTCTGTAAGGGGGTAATTAATTGATCTACTAGTTTTTTGTAGTATAATGTTGTAAAACCGTCAGGACCTGGGGCTTTCCCTATTTTTAAATCTTTAATCACCTGGTGAATTTCCTCTTTAGTTATAGGTTTCTCCAAATTATCAATTTGTTGTTCTGTAATAAGTGGTAAAGTTATATTATCTAGATATGTTCTAATTTGTTGTATATCTATATTCTGTTCATCATATAGATTTTTATAATAATTATGAAAAATATCCATGATTTTTCTTTGGTCAGTTACCTCTTCTTCTCCTAATTTAATTTTTGTTATATAATTTTTTTCCTTTTCTTTTTTTAATCTATATGCTAACCATCTTCCCGATTTATTCGTGTTTTCAAAATAGTATTGTTTTGAAATTTTCATTTTTTTTCCACTTCCTCAGTTAAACACATTGATATTTGATTCTGGAGAATTTTAATTTCATTCTCTATTTCTCTGTTCTCTAGGTTATCTTTAAGATCTTCTTCTTTCTTTTTAATTTCCATACTAATTTTATTAATTTTTTTATTTCTTTTCTTCCTTCTCCATATATGTTCCTGTATAAAGAATCCTCTCATGACTGACTTTCCTGCTTCCCAAACAATGTCTTCTTCCGTTCCTTTTTCAGAATTATCTTTAAAATAATTTTCTAACGTTTTTCTAGCTAATTCTAACGTATCAGGTTTTTTTAATAAGTTATCATCTAGTCTCCATGAAAAGGTTTTCTCTCGAATTTTAATTTCCATCGATATTGGATTATGATCAGATATGATTCTCGCTAAAGTCTCAATACTTTCAATATTTTTTGCCCAATTTTTAGTTATAAAGAACATGTCCAATCTGGAGAACGATTTATGTCTATGCGAATAGAATGTAAATTCTTTTTTATCCCCGTATTTATATCTCCATGCCTCGATTAAACCTAGGTTTCCAATCATTTTGTTAAATTTGTTAGGAAGTTTACCTTGGACATTTTTAATTATTTTTTTCGATTTTTTATCTAAGACTGGGTTCAAAACCCCATTCCAATCCCCCATCATGACAATATCTTCATAATTTAAATCTAATATCTCATTCATGAGTTTTTGATAAAATTCATTCTTTTTGTTAAGTGAGCCATAAACTCCAATTATCAATAATTTTTGATTGTCTAATTTCACTTCTATTCCAACATAATTACCTTCATTGTCATTTATAATTTCTATAGATGGTATATTTGCTTTTACGTACATTACCACCCCCTTTTTCTTTGATACATTAGCAGAAACGTATTCTTTTCCCAAGCTCCTATTTTTCAACAGATGTGTTTCAGATTTTCTAATATGAGATTCCTGGAGGCATATTATATCCCAATTTTTCTTTTTTAAAAATTGAAAGTTTTTTTTGCGTTTTCTAGAAAGGTTAAGTCCCTTTATATTCCAAGATAATATTTTAAATTTCATTTTATCCCTCCAGAAATCCAATTGTCTGTAATACTTATCTTAAGTCTAAGTCTCATTCGGTACTTCTCCTTCTTCACTTTCCTCAAGTGATCCTGAATTGTCCTTTTGATCTTTTAGATTGTCGTTTTCTTCTTCTTCTTCTGAATGTTGACTCAGGGTGCCCGCTTCCTCCGATGTTTGATTCTTTTTCAAAACTCTTAAAAATTCTCTGGC
>NC_056522.1:97154016-97158328 GCF_019175285.1 Sceloporus undulatus
TACCAGTCTTTTTTCGTAGCTTTTTTCTAGGATCAGTTCTTTAGTTCTTGTCCTTATAAAATAAATCGAAATGTCCCTAGGTAGGCTTCTTTCTCTTGCAGTCCTTGAGTTGATCCTGAAAGTCTTGTCCACGTCCTTAATTAAGTCCGAGCATGGGATCCCCACAAAATCCGCGAGGATTGGAATTACATATTCGTAGAGATTTTCGTTTTGTAGTTCTCTTAGACCTCTGATCTTAAGACAATGTTCTCTAGTTTTCAAATCGGCAATAGCTTTTAAGTCTCTTTCTTTTTCTTGCTCTAATGACAGTTGCAATGTTTTATCTTCCAATTCCTTTGTTCTAGCTTCCAATATCTCCACCTTGGTATCTGTTGTCTTTAAATCCTTTGTTACTTTTTCAATGGATTGTTTTAATCCCTTGATCTCGGTTTTAAATTCTCGTTTCAAATCTGTCTTCATATCTCTCATTTCCTGTCTCATATTTTGCATTTCAAGACCCAATTTTTTAATTTCCTCCAAAATTACCGATTGTTCAGTCTGTTTAGTATTGAGTTCCAATGAAGGTCTTCTGTTTTGGGTGCTGATTTGTGAAGTAGTATATTTTCTGAGTGACATTGCCATCTTCTCTTCCTTATGTTGTGTTTTGTTTTATTGTAGTTGTTTTATTTATTTTTTTCTCTTAAATAGTTTCAGCACAGCTGCTATTTTGTTATTATTTTGTCTCTTTATAGTGTTGTTGTTCACTTACAGTTCTTTTTTGCTTTTCCAGTTATTATTTTTATACTATCATTACTATTTGAGTTGGAACCTTCTTGCCACCAGATGTCTTTATTTGTACAATTAACAAAATCTACTTTAGAATGATCTTCTTATCCACTAGATGTCGCTGTGGTCCCACTTTCTGAGTCAAGTTTTTTATTTGTTTTCAGTGTCCTTGAGTTTAGTGTTGTTTTGACTAGTTGTTCTTTCTTATCTTTAGAGCTAAATGTCCACAGCAATAGTTCAGCTTGTTGATTTATTGTTGTTTTGTATTAGTTTTTCTAGCCAATTTTAAAGTTTCAAGTCTCAAAAATATTCACATATAAATCCAAAGATCTGTCCCAAATAAATGTTGTTGTTTAAATTATAACTATCAGTAGGTATAGGTTTCCCCACCTGAATTTTAGAACTCAGTAGGCAAGAATGTCTTTGTTTCTTTTCCTTATTTTCTGTTAATATTATTTAAGCAGAGCTGAGTCTCTCTTCTCCCCCTCTTTTTGATTTTCTTATTATTTTCCCAATAGCTTTCTTTTTAAAGTTGATGATATAGAACTTTGTTATTATTATTATATATATGATTTTTAAGGGAGGGAAGATCTATTGTTATAGTTTTCTCACTTTCCACCATCTACTTTAACTCTCCTCTCTTCAGCTGTTTATAAAAGGTATAGGAAAGAGTTCTTGTTATTAAGTTTCATTTAGTTATTGTTGTTGCAACTTCCTTTCTTTCTCCTCTCTTCACCGCTTTCATTCCTTAGAGTACTTAGTTCATAAGATACATTGTAGTTTGTTTTAGTAGCTTATTCTATTAGGTTGTCCTTTAGTTGTCCTCTAAATGCAGGGATTTTTTATTATTAGTTAGCTTACTTAGTCTGTAGAGTAGTTGGTGGTGGTTTTTCGCCGGTCGCTTTACACGGCTTCCACCCGCGCGGTTCCCTTTGGCTCCGTCTCTTTCTCTCCCCCTCGCCGCGGCAAGACGGAGACCTCCGTCTCCGTCTCCACGCCGCCGATTCGGGGGGGCTTCAAGAGCTCTCCGTGGGCCAGGTAACCCCTCCTTTTCAAAGGATAGGGAATCCCCCTTTATTTTTTGTAGATTTTTGGCTTTTTAATCGTCAGATTTAGGGGGAAGCCCCGCGCGGAGATCTCGTCTTTAGGAGTCTCCTAAAAGCGATCCGCCATTGCCACCAGTCCAACCCGGAAGCAAAATGGCAGCACCTTTAACACTAACTGGTTTTTATTTTAGCATGCACTTTCATAGGTATAAACCCACTTCTTCAGATACAGAATAGAGTGATACTAAGGCTTCATATCCCACCCTCCCCACCCCACAGGAGTGGAAGCTGCAAGACACTAACATGGCTACTTCTCTGAAAATTTTATGTAGAAGAGAATCATGCAGCAAAAGCAATTGTGTGTGTGTATGTGTGAGCTTGTTTAAGTAGTAATGTGGAACAGAGAATAATCTTTAAAATAATGGATCAGTTCAAAGAGATTCTTTGTACCAAAGGATGTTAGAGCAACAAACTGGTTGAGAAGCAGAGAGAACAGGAATAATAGTTTTGTAGGGGCGACTATACTGCTGAATTTAAACAAAACAAAAGCCAGTAAAATAAAGCCCTTGCACTTACTTCCCGTAAGCTTGTTTGAGTAGAAAAGTTTTTACTGGTGGTAGAAGACTATCAGGAGAGAGTGATCCTAATTTCCCTTGGGTGGAAGTTCCAAAGCCTGAGAGCATCTACCAAGAAGGTCCACTCCTGCATTCCCACTGATGTTTGTTTGCCAAGCATCAAGTGAAGCACCGTCCCCAAAGATATCAGAACTAACTCAGGTACTTCAAACAATGACAAAATGCCTCTCCCGCCATTTCTTTGCTTTCTCCCAGAACATTCCAAAGTGTATTTTCAAACAAAAGGTTTAAGATATTCTTATTTGTGTGTCATATATAGTTTGGCAATTAGAAGGACCACAACTTGCATGACAGATTATGCAAGCTTCCCTAGATTACTGGCTCATTCGTCCTGCCCCCCCCCCCCCTGATTCCATAACATGCCAGTTTGTGTGTGAATAGAGTTGTCATCTCTCCTCCTCATTAGCCATGTGGAATGCTTGTGCTTTTAACCTCTGCATGTTAGTTTGAAATGAAAAGGTGAAGAATTTCCAGTTACAAAAATACGATGACAGAAAGTGGTGAACCTCTTGCCTTCCTTGTATTGTCTGTTACACCACCATCAAAGTTACAGGATTCCATCATAAAAAAGGGAGAAGCTGTTTAGGTGGACATTAAATAGGTTTACTTTGAAGTAGGCATGACCACGCTACATTTGGGAACTAGAACTCCAAGAGATGTCTGACTTGGGAGTTATCGTCCAAAAAAGGATCCCTCCCCCTAAATTTATGAAGAATACAGAACAAACCACAAGTCTCTAACCAGGTAGTATTAGATGAAATACTTGGTGAGAGACAGCATTCACCTCTCTTTCACCTTTGCCCTTCCTGCCATATAATCATAGGCAAGGCAAAGGTGGCTATGAAAACATAGGTAATGTTAGCCAAAATCCTACACTGGGATTCTGTAGCACAAATTCCACATGTGAAGTTATGTGTGAATTGTGCTACACAATGTTTGTGTTGAATGGCAATATTATGTGACTGAACCAATACAGCGACATTCACAACCAAATGTGCGGACCACACTGGAGAGTTTGGAAAGGACTGTTGGACATGGCTTGAATTCTGAGGGAAGGGTAATGGATGCCATATTTGGATTCTTAAAGATGGAAGGAAACACATCATTTTTATTAGTATTGATATAGCAAGGGTAATGTATCCCAGTGTGAATACTATTTATGTGTTTATGGATTTCTGCAATGCTGTGTTATCAATAAGAAAGGGGGGGGGACCCAAAACGAATGTGCTTAGGCATTCACAAACAACAATTCCCAGTGGGTGAGGAAAGCAGTGTCACTACATACACAACTGTTTCCATAACTGAATGTCCAACTGCTTAGAATTGTAGAATTGGAAGATGCCTCAAGGGCCATCCAGTCATGCAGGAATGCACAATCAAATCATTCCTGACAGATGACTATCTAGCCTCTGTTTAAAAACCTCTAAAGGAGGAGACATGTTTTACTGTCAAACAGCTCTTATTGTTGGGGTGGAATCTCTTTTTCCTGCAGCTTGAATCCACTGTTCCAGGTCCTATTCCCTGGAGCAGCAGAAAACAAGCTTCCTCAATATGGCATCCTTTCAAATAGGGGAAATTTCTGTAGGGAAAGGTATGCATGACACCAACAGGACTCTGGCCATCACATTTGGATTTGGTTTGCTTTTACAGAACATTGATTTTTTCCCCCTCTTTTCTTTTCTTTCTTTCTCTTCTTCTTCTTCTTCTTTTTTTTTTTTTTGACAACCATTCATTTTGATGGCCATTCCTTTAGTAGGGATCAAAATCTACTCCCAAGTGGCTTTCAGTTAAAGCCAGTTTGCTTTAATTGGCCCTCTTCTGCTACTTGCAAAGAGCAAATATTTACTTTTCACTTTTAGTTCTTTG
>NC_056522.1:97158353-97169094 GCF_019175285.1 Sceloporus undulatus
TTTGCCTCCTTTATGTGCAATTTCATTTAATTTTGTTTCTTTTATGAGTGTTATTGATATATATATATACACACCGTCTTGTATTTTGATTAATTTTCCTTTACTGTTACTGTCAGGAGAAGCAGGATGTAAACATTCTAAATTGATAAAAACTCTTCTTGAAGTGAGTGCGGATTTCATACCTCTGGTCACACTGTGGGGTTGACAAATTTGCTTTTAAATATAAGCAGCAGAAGGAAAATAGGGAGTATCATTTGTATCTTAAGAATATTCTCCCAATCAGTCATTGTTCAAATTAAAACCCAGTTTCCTACTGGAGCCCACTAAGTAGCATAAACAAAGTTACTTTCTATGCTAGTAAAAATGAAATCATCAATCTGGGTCATCGCTTGCAAGGGCAACAAAAAATAATGCAAAACACCCCAGACCTGTTTGCCCGATCTCTGTGTTCCACTACCCAACTCAGTTTTTTTATTGACAGAGCAAATGTCAACACATCCCTTCTGTTTCTGACACTCTGTTTGAGCATTCCCAGTGAGTGAGGACGAGACCTTTGTTTTTATTTATAATATCAGGCTGAGCTTCCAATATGAGCTAAGCTCCATGGTTAAAAATAAAAAGAACAATTCACAATAATAGTGGCTAGAATGTCAGATAGCTAGTCCAAGGATTGGGGAATTGTCAAAAACCCCATCTGATTTTTTTTTTTTTTTTTGCGGGGGGGGGGGGTGCACTTCAGTTTTGACAGATGCCTGGATTTGGTTGCTCTGGCTTCGAAACCATGGGCGGGATACAAACCCGCTTTGCGGCGCTTCCCGCCAGTGCCTTTGCTCCCGGGAGCAAAAAGAAGCTCCATTCGAGCTTCTTCTTGCGGCGCACTGATGACGTCGCGAAGCGCTGCTGGCGCATTCCGACGTCATAGGGCCGCGACACTCTGTCGCATGGTCCAGTCGTAAAGATGGCAGCGGCCAGTGGGAAGGGGCGCCGCCATCTTGTACGTTTGTATACGTTACTAGGGTTAGGGGGTGTGTGTATCCCACCACCGCCTTTTTAAAAAGCACTTCTTTCTTTTTCTTTTTTGCATTGATGGCATTTGAGTTTCATGACCGCATAACATGACCATACGTAAGTGTTTACAGAGTGCACCATGTTTACCATAACACATGTAACCAACTTTGGCAGATACCCCTGTTGGAGGATTTTTTCCTCTGTCCTTATCAAACTGTCTGAGCTTGGGGGAATGTCCTAGGCTGGTGAAGAAAGGTCCTAAGCCTTATATTTAGTAAGGGTTGGCCTTTTCTAGCTGAATTAAGCAGTAGGTCTGGTCTAGTAACTAGGAAAGGAGGCTCAGTAGCTCACCAGTGGCCTCACTTGGTGGCAGTGAAGTGAGTTAATGTCAGAAGCATGTAGCATATGTCATTGGTCTGTACTTATACTAGGCACTTTTGTTTGGTACCAAAGGCCACCATGCAGTGCCACTATAATTTATTCTGCATCACCACTGCTTGCCCACAAACATTCCATCTGGCTGAGTTCCATCTAGTTCTTAGGAAAGCAGCATAGATGGAATTATCTTAGATTTCTGTGACAGCCATGGATGTCGCTGTCATGAAGTCACCTCCAGAGAGCGCCGCCGAACACAAGGGGACTAGATGAGGTCCGCCACGTTGAGAGGCATTCCTAGACAATCCCCTCAGAGAATTCTGTGTGCTATGTTTACCTGAGGTTCTTAATGTTTCACTTGAAACCCCAATGTATTGTGCGTGGTAAAGTTTCTAGTGGGCAGGGTTTAGGTAGCTAACAACATAAGGACATGCTGAAACTGTGCAAATAACTCTCTACTCTAGTACACTCTACTCCAGGCTATGATATCAACAACACAAATTTTGGTGGGAAGATAAACAGTATAAGATATTGGAAATGGACACACTGGGTCTGGGGGAATATTTAGGGACCACTAAGGTGCTCCAGATTTTGTTGTCCTGCAAGACTCATTTGACATTTTAGCTTGTAAGCCTGAGAAAGCTATTTCTAGCATTCTGGAAGGCCTCTGCTTCCCCAGAACAATGTTCTAACTTTGTAAGTGATTAGGAGACCCCTGTGCTTTGATTCCAGCATCTAGTCTCAGAGGTCATGGTGGTTCATCTGGTTATTCTGACTATAAGGCACCTGCGGACTATTCACTGGAACAAAAGAAGAGCCAGTACGTCTTTCCAAAGAAGGAAAAGTCTTTGGCTGCATCCGCAGTGCAGAATAATCGCTGTTTGACACCACTGTAACTGATTATGCTCCATGCTATGGAATGTGCACAAACTTACGTTTCCAGAATTTCATAGCATGAGCCATGGCAGTTAAAGTGTGTCAAACTGGATTATTTTGCGTAGTGGGACGCAGCCTGTACCAACACTGAGCTGGGTTGCCAGGTGACCATTTTCTTAGAAGATGGGAATCCAAATGCAAAAATAACCAGGGACTTCTTTTTATGAACTGTGAGCGCTAGACAGAATGGTTTTCTCAGTTTCCCATTAACTTCTTAAAGACATGAGAATAGGGTTTTCCCAGCCTATGGTTAAGCTTAAGAGGAGAAAGAATTTCCGGTGCTGTCTTTTTCTAATGTGTTCTGTCAGGATCCCTGTCATCTGAGCCAGTGTGCTAATACCCTGAATGGAGGACGTCCTCTCTGTGATGTATTCCTATTATTAGTCACAGCATAGCAACAAAAAATAGCGAACTCTTTCAAATACATCCACTGGCTGCAGAAGAAGAAGAAGAAATGAGATTACAGGTTTAGGGGCCTTTCTGTTATATTAGGAAGTAGGCCACCAATGAATTCAGGTGCGACCACAGGAGTTGGGGACTCAGTAACAACATCACCAAATCCTTATTACAGGTTTAAACTAGCACTATGCTGTCTGGAGACCATACTACATTCCTCCCAAGGTATAATTCTGCATTTTAAATTATTTGAAATGTTACTTTCTGAAAGTTAAGAGGAATGTGCTGGATTGAGGCAAATTCAAAACTGAGCAAAATCAAAAATCAAAAATGATGTTTGTGAAGAAAGGAACAATGTCATTAAATATTATAGCAAAGGTACGCAGTTAAAGAACTACCATAAGTAGAATGATAACATGGTTGTTAACTCTAGCCATATTTACTTGTGTGCTCAATATTCTCAAGTGGGGTGAATATGCAGTCTTCTAATATTGGTAGACTGCAACTCCATCAGCCCTAGCCAATAGATCTCATGTGAGGGATGCTGGATGATACAACTTTGGTGCTGCATGAACCACCTGTGTTCTAGAGCAGTACAGACATAAATATATATTGAAAACTAAAGATCTATCATATTCTTTTGGTGGGCTTCTCACTTTTTTTATTCCAAATACCTGTTGTTTGTTTTAGGTGACACCTTACTCATCAATCTTCTATCAGATGAAGCTTCTTCCTCTTTTTCTCATTTTTTTATTACAATTGTTGCTCATTCTCACAAGTGAAACAAAAAGCACCCAAGTAACTTTTTAAAGCCATATCCAGACAATGGCAAACCTGCCGAATGCAAAATGATTTACCAATATCCACACATTAGAACCAAGACAACAAAATACCTTTAGATTAAAAATAAGAAGGAAGCCTTGCGGAATTAAAGAATTTCTTACGGTTCTCAAACAAAATAATGTATTGGTGCCATGATTATGAGGCAGAGGCATGCTCAAACCCTGCTCATCTCCTAGTCTTAGAGAGCTTGCAAAATGTTGATTTTGCCCACGTACAATATTCAAGGAGCTTTTTTCCTCCATTTTTCATGTCTTAAAATTTGTTCTATCTTGGTTCCCCTCTACACATTTTGTTTAGCATCTTGCCTATTAAAAAGGTATTTCAATACACATTTGTGGAAATGTATGCATTTTTCAAACCACACTTATTTGCAGGCTTTTTTTACATTCCATTTTTCAGTCACCACACACACCACACATATAAGTGTGGTTTCAAAAAGCATAATTTTCACAAATGTGTATTGGCATACTACCACGTATGGGAATTTTACTTCTGCAAACCTAAGCCATTCGTATTACCTCTGTCTGAACCAGAACAGAACTAAATGTCGTATCCACATTTCTCTGAAGTTGGGATCACTGTGTACATTAAAGGATATGTTGAGAAATGTGCTCAAATATATATATATGGACATTTAGTTCTGTTCTGGTTCAGATAGAGGTAGTATCAAATAGCTGAGGTTTGCAGAAGTAATATTTTCTCCATCACTACAAACACACTAAAGAAAATTAGCTCTTGGTTAAAAAAAAGGTCAGTTTCATGGCTGTAAGTCAACGTTGGGTAGGTGGGGGTGAGTAACATCTTAGTAACATCGGAAACTTGATATAAGTAGATCTCATGAACCTCCCCTTTAAGACGAATCAGTTCATCTCATCTGAAAAACTGTTGTGGTGTGCAAAGCAGATGCCTTAATGAGGATGAGTCTTATGATGACTACATCAGAAATTCTCGCTCCCTCATTGCGGAGTCTGCAAATGTGAAGAACTGCCATTTCAGAGGATCTTTGCCATAACTCAAATAATTGCTCTTCAGAGCTAGCATGGTGTAGTGGTTTCAGTGTTGGGTAAGGAGTGTGGGAAGACCAGGGTTTGATCCCGTTCTGTGTTGGAATCAACCGGTGACCTTGGGCAGTCATATTCTGTCAGCCCCCAGGAAAAATGGTAGACCCACTCTTAATAAATTTGTCAAGAAAATCCCTGATAGGTTCACCTTAGGATCACCATAAGTTGGAGACAATTTAAAGGCACATAGCAAAAGAAATGTTATAAAATGATCTATTTGTATCTTACCTAAATTTTGTTTATGAATACCTCCTCAACAAAGCCTTTGGCAAGAAGTCCTTTTTACAAGTCTTTTTACAGAGGACCAGTCCAGCTCTTTTTTGCCTTCTGTCCAGGTGGAAGCTTTTTGCAGCATGTGGCTTGGATAATGTTAAAAGTGGGCTGAGAATTCTATTGTAGGTGATCCTTCTGAAGCTGTGTGCACTCACATACACGGGAAGGTAAACAACGCGCTCCAGATGACCTACTGAGCAAGTGTGAGAGGCAACACAGAAAGAGAAAGGAAAGTGGAGCAGAGAGCTTGCCTCACCAGTCCCTGGCAGTTGAAAATAACGAGCTCTTTAGTTTTGCCCCCAATAATAGAAATCTAGAAATCGAGGCTACTGAAAGAACAACATAATATTCTGGGATGCATTTGGGATAACTTTCGAATGTTCCTAAGATTAAAAATGATTTTGTTACTTGTGCAAGTTTACCTGACCTGGTTGTTTCATATCATATGCACATGACTTGCCACCATAGAATCATGAATCACAGAATAATAGAATAATAGTTGGAAGAGACCGCAAGGGCCATCCAGTCCAACCCCTGCCATGCAGGAATCCACATCAAAGCATCCCCGACAACCACTCTGTAAAATTAAGGGGAATGTTGTTGTAGGTTAGGGGACACTGTAGGGTGAACTGTGGACTGGGTTCTGGTTCTGTCTGCCATAGTCTTTGAGGATACTAAAGGGTAGTGTCATTTCAAAAACTGGCTTAGTGTAAAAATAATCTATGGCATCTTCCATTTTGATATTTCAGTGTTAGAGCTCTCCTGCAGTTTTATTCTACAAGAGGGGAATTCTGTCTGTTGTAGTCCAGAAGAAATATGGGCATACAGAATGTGGGCCTCATGAAGAGATTCTCAGATGAATCCTTGCTCGTTACTTTTTTTAATAAAAGCAGCATTTTTATGAAGCCCTTGCTGACTGAAAATGGGTAGAGGGAAAACAGGTTAGAGCCTACAAGCCTGCTTTGTTTCTTAATATCAGATCTATTTCTCTTTTGGCCCTCTTTTCCCCCCTATCTGCCAACACCAAGGGGTCAATGGGGCTCTTTATTTATGGATCATTTGATTATTATTGCACAACTCAGTGCTTAGTTCCAAAGCATCTTTGAGAGTTATTGGAAGTGATGAAAGACTGGCAAGAGGCCAAGTAATATATTATGTAACACCACATTAAAAGATTTTTTTCAAGTTAAACATTTTAAATGTCTGTTTCCTTTAACATTGTTAACATGTCACTTTATTAGGTTACATCAACGATAAATTTAAAGTTATTTTTGGAGAATGAATGCCATAAAATCCAAAAAGTGTACATATGATATAGGGACACAAACAGAATGCCACCAAGAATGAAGACTTGCAGTTAAAATAGTGAGGTGTCCTCCCTTTGAGTTTGAATAGATTATGCAGGACAATAGCCACCAAGACAATTTTCAAATTCTGTCTTGGTGGATCCTAGTGCAATATAGATGGCAACCACCAAGGATATCATCTTCCAGAGGATTTGGCAAAGTCTTTGTTTGTGGAGCTAATAAACAGCTTTCAAGAGGGGATACTAATAAGTTGCCTTACCAGTCTTTTGTGGGGGAGGGTAATATTGGTACATTAATGGGGTGTACTTCTACCAGTCGAGAAACAGGTAAGTTCTGGGTCAGGGCATGGCAATTAATCTATAGACCTTTTTTGGTAATTTCACCCACCCCAAAAAGAGCTCTGCTTCCGGAGCACTACACTCTAATAACACTCTATCAGTCAGTCCTTGGTATCCACACATTCATTTCCATGGATTCAACCATCCACAGCTTGCACACACCACACCCACACACACACCTTCCACAAACACGTTGATTTTGCCATTTATAAAGGGATACCATTTCACGTGCCATTGTATTTTAAGGACTTGAGCATACACAGATTTTAGTGTCTGGAGGAGTATTGGAACCAAAATCCGGTGGATATCAATTAACATTACTGTTTCATTACTGCCATGCATGATCTAAGATAAAGATTGGAAGACGTAACCTTTTCACAAACTATACGACTACCTGATTCCATATGGATCAGATGAACAAAAAGATATAACTCCCAGCTAATGTGAAGTTTCATAGAATAGTAAAGGTAGGGCAGAGGAAGTATTAGTTTGCCAAAATCAATATAATATGGAAGAATTTTTGTTGTTTGTTTTGCAGCTGTCTGTGTTACATTATGCTTGAGTTCAGACTACTTGAAGCAATTATTTTCCTTTATGGCCCATTACCCTGCTAAGATTTCCCAGAGGGGGCTTTTTCTTAGGCTCATCTGTGAAACACAGGGACAGGGCCTTCTTGGTGGCTGCTCCTAGATTGGACCTCCCTCCCTGAGAGGCTATTTGCCTCCTTTGTCAGTAAATTAAAACATTCTTAGCTGTCAGACCTTAAAAACTGACTGGGAGGACATTAAATTGTGTTGTGCTATTATATGGTATGTCTTTAAGAATTTTAAATTTTGAATTCAGATAATAACTTTTCTATTTTTATTTCAGGATTTTTGAAATTAATTTGTATTGTTTCATATGTTGTAAGGTGCCTTCAATCCCATATTGGGAGAAGGGTGGTGATATAACATCAACAATAACAAAACACAACAACCGTGTTATTTTCAAACAGGAGACACCTCTTTCTGGAAGATGTAATAGGATCCTTTAAGAAGGGAAACCAGCACCAATATGGGAAAATGCCTTGGAAATGCTTAGAAATAAGAGGTGTCTTGAGCCATTTTCACTCCTATCTCTCTGGAGCCAGATACACTTTCTTTTGCTCTCTTTCCCTGCCTCAACAGCTGAACCGTGAGATCTTTAGAGGAAACGGCTTGAATGATACCTCCAGCTGTTTGTAGGTATCTAGGATCAAGTTAAGTATGTAGGTTACAATTCAAGCCACTGAAAACAGACTATTTTCATACAGAAAACAAACGCAGCAGTGCAAGCGTGGTGATGGTGCCAGAAAATGACAACATTTCACTATGTATTTATTGAGAAAGTAAGTAAAGATTACACATTTTACAAGCTCATATAATTTACATTTTCTTAAATACGTTATCCCAAAAAAATCTGGATTATTTACTAGCCTTTGGCGTCAACAGACCACAAGGCGGGTGAAAGGTGGAGTGTCAAGGTCATATGGCGCAGGTCGGTTGAGGTTCATTTTAACGAACTAAAGATCACTATATCACGCATAGCATGGCTCCAGCCCCCCACTTTATAAAAAAAGAGAAAGGAGAGTGTGAATTTATATCAACCTTGTTAGTGGGATATCATTATGTCCCAAATTGGATTTGTTTCTGTTGCCTACTTTTCAGAGGCATTGTTTTATTTGACTTTTTCCCCCTCTTTTGCCAGGCTTTACTTCTTTAGTTCGTTTTCTTTCACTGTACTCGTACTGCCCCTGTTATTTGCTCCGTTGGGGCTCCTTCTCCCCCCCTCCTGCTCAACGTAGCTGCGCGCTCCTACTTGTGCTTGGCCGCACGTGGCCCTGTCTGGGCTTCCCCTAGCACGCCAAACAAGCAAACACAGACCGACCCTAGAAATACCGCACCAACATAAAAACCACAAGCACCCCAACCGAAACACCACCAAAACAAAAAACAACATATCCAAAATTATATAAAAAAGAACAAAAGCCCGCGAAACACATCACACCCTCCCCCACAGTTGTTAGGAAGGGAGGGAGCCCAAGGAGAGGGTCTGTGTCCCTATTAGTACTACCTATACATATTGCAATTTTTCCCTTTCGTTGTTTAGTGAATTTGTACGGACTAAGTCCCTACTAGGGTTAGGGGGGGTGCGGAAGCACCGTACCTTCCTAACCCTAGTACGGACTGAGTCCGTACTTTAATGGCGGTCTGTAACGCGCCATTGTTTAGGACATAAATGTCCCTTCACAGTAGATGTCATTATTTCATAGAAACCACTCCTCCTCCTCCTCCTCCTCAGATCAATTACAAAATTGTGAAATAGCTCTTAAAACATTCACAATAATTAATAAATCATAAAAATGTTTTGCTTCCTTAAAGTTTCCAAAGATAAAGCAGCTCATCTTTCTTGTGAGAGAGTTCCATAAAGTGTGGGGTCACCACAGTAAAGGCCTTGTCCCTGGTACCCACATGTGTCTAACACAGATGAACCGGGCAGCAGGATCTCAGTAACTGATTGTAAAGTGCACAGACATGGCTGGAGTATGTGCCATGGAGGCAAGATCCACTTTCATGGAAGACCATGATCATGGAAACTGATATCATCTGCAAAGCTGTCAAAAATACAGGATCACTTGTTTGTATCACTTTTTAGGAGTGAGTGTAACTCAGTCTAAGTTGGGAAACATAGCTCCTTCCAGATCAGTACATTGTTTTTCAACCCACATGACTTCCATCTTATTAGATTCAGTTACTTCATACATCCCAAAACTGCCTTCAGATACTGTTTCAGACCTTTTACTGCTTGTCTGAAAAATGGGGTTGAAATGGAAGAAGAGCCGTACATCATCTGTCTAATTGTGAAGGAATTCCTCCTCAGTAGTACAGCCAAGTAATCCAGCCTAAAACATTATAGTATAACTATCCAGGAAAAGAAACAGCACCACACCAGAGCAAGCAGGAAAAGTTTCTCTGAGCAACTTATCTTAACATTTGATTCAGGAGCAACCCCAAAGGTGTATCTTCTTCTTTAGGGGCAGTGCAGCTTTATTTTTAATAATAATAATAATAATAATAATAATAATAATAATAATAATAATAATAATAATGTTTATTTATATTTCCCACCTCTCCCTACAGATCGAGGCAGGATTACAGCATAGATAAAATCACAAACACAGTAAAATACAGCATACATAAAATTAAAACACAAGAGAATGCATTAATCCCTAACCTCCCACCATGAAATTAAAACAATAACATCAGTAGCTTATCTAAAATAGGCAAAATGGAGTGGGCCAATAATAATAATAATAATAATAATAATAATAATAATAATAATAATAAATATTTATTTATATCCCACCTCTTCCGCTTTGAGGATCGAGGCAGGTTACAACAAAGTTCATACAATAAACAATAATAAAAACAACAAGCCCCACAAGACCCCAACCCAACCCTCCCTCCCAACTATAAAATTAAACAGTAAAACATGGTTAAAAAGCACATAACAATACATCAAAATTACAAAAAACAGAAACAAACCGCAAATAAGAAAAATAATGAAAGGAAAATAATAAAAGGAGGGGGATTCAAGTGGTTCTAGACATTATCAATCAGGGAAGGCCTGCCGGAAGAGAAAGGTTTTTGTCTCCTTTTTAAAAGCCTTGAGTGAGGATAGATGGCGAATCTCTTTTGGCAGGTCATTCCAAGTTTTTGGAGCGGTGACAGAGAAGGACCTCCGGGGGGTCCTTACAGGTGGAAGGGCTGTACTTCTTCTTCGGGAGGTCAGTCTAGGAAGGCCCACTGGAAGAGTGTTGGTTATTACCTATAAAGCCCTAAATGGCTTGGGCCCAGGATACCTAAAGGACCGCCTCTCCCCGTACATTCCGCCTCGCACCCTCAGAACATCTGGGCAGCAATTACTGAAGGTGCCTGGGGCTAGGTTAACCTCCACCACGCGGAGGACATTTTCCACGGCTGCCCCAGCCCTTTGGAATACGCTGCCCATTGAGCTCCGCTCATCTACCACCCTGGCCCAATTCAGGAAGGACTTAAAAACCTTCCTGTTTCATCAGGCATTCCCCGAATAAATATCCTGTGGGCCTCCCTCCTCTTCCGTGGCCAAGAGGTTGGGCTATGGGGCTTTTTTCCTGTTATTTTCTTGAAGTATTGATGTATTTGTA
>NC_056522.1:97169119-97172077 GCF_019175285.1 Sceloporus undulatus
TGTATTTGTATGGTTTAATTCTTGTTGTATTGGTATTATGAACGTGTGTGTTTTTAATTTTCTGTAAGCGCATCGATCCGTTGAAGGGGGGCGGTATACAATAAAATTTTATTCTTTATTAAGAGATATGTGACAGCCTTTTTAAAGGATTAAGGTGGTGCATAACGAGTATTTTCTTCTGGCAGGTAATCTGAAGTTCGCGAGCAAGCAGAAGGAAAAGAAAGATCTCTGGGAAGTTGAGCTAATTGGGCCTTTGGTAGGTGGAGCAAGTTTATTCCCCAGAGGATCTGAGAGTGTGGGATGGACTATATAGTGAGAGGATTCTTCGTAGCGTAACCTGGCCAAGCCATTGTAGGGCTTGAAAGGGATACACCACATATTTCTACGTAAATGATTACACAAAACAGTACATGGACAGAGAACCACTTCCCTTACTGCATCCTCTCACAGGATTGTCTCCGTTATTGCCTTTATCCAGCATTCAGAACCAACCCAATGGTCCTGAGCTTTATCGCCTCCCTTTAACTCTGATGACAAAAAAGAATGAGAACGTCCTGTATTGGACGATTTACACCTACTCAAAATTCCTAGATGCACTTCACCAGTGGTTCATACAAATGTTAGGAGCGCAGCACTGGATGGTACCTTTGGTATCTCGACATCTCACAAAATTCATGATTGAACGAATATCTGCAGCATGCTTCAGCAACGGACTTGCGAGTTTAGTGGAACTATCATATAATGCTTAACACCCCTCAAATAGTTGCATGCTTTTGGATAAAATCATTGCAAGGTGAAGGGGCCCAAAGAGTGTTGGATGAACACTCCCACAAACCTAATCAAAACCCATGCTAACAGGCATCCAACGACCTTTTCCTTCCTAAGTGAAAGACAAATTATGCAACCTCCAGCATTCTACAGTGCTAGAGTAAATGAATCTTACTTTCAGTACAGACTGCGAACAGTAAGGCAGTATTGCATAGGCGGCAGATTAAGGGTCAAGGCTAAGCTCTTCCAACACCTTCCTCCTATCTCTCCAAATTAAGTGCTAGCAGGGGTGGCAACTACTTGGTCTCTGGTTGATCGTCCTGCCTAGGTTTATGCGTCAACACGTGACAATGATTAGAACTGAAACGTCTCTGGAGGCCACAGAGTTGCCCCCCATCGCAGAGTGCTGCTGTTCGACAGTAATTCCTAATCCATTGCTACTGGACAAGCAGCCACTAATAAACCTGACGCGGCGGCTTGCGCGCTTCCGCACCCCCCATCAGCAGCCTGGTTGGTGAGCGGCCATGTTAGTGGGGGGAGGCCAGAGACAGGGAAGAGAGTCAGCAAGAAAAGAGTGAATGCAGAACAGCCCCCTCCACACCTCAAACACACCATGTAACATCAACTGTCAGCAACACAACTGTTGCTAACTGGACGATTGGAATCAACTGGACACCTTGAACAAGAACCTCCCTCCTCTTCCGTGGCCAAGAGGTTGGGCTATGGGGCTTTTTTTTTCCTGTTATTTTCTTGAAGTATTGATGTATTTGTATGGTTTTAATCTTTTTGTATTGGTATTATGGACTGTGTGTGTTTTTAATTTTTCTGTAAGCCGCCCTGATCGTTGGAAGGGCGGGGTATAAATAAAAATTTTATTATTATTATTAAGAGATCTGTCTTGACAGCTTTCTTAAAGGCATCTAAGGTGGTGATAAGATGGATTTCTTCTGGCAGGTCATTTGACAGTTTCGGAGCAGCAGAAAAGAAAGATCTCTGGGAAGTTGCAGCTAATCTGGCCTTTGGTAGGTGGAGTAGGTTCTTCCCAGAGGATCTGAGAGTGTGGGATGGACTATATAGGGAGAGGCATTCTTGTAAGTAACCTGGACCCAAGCCATGTAGGGCTTTAAAGGTGATAACCAACATCTTCTACCTTAAATAGATACAACAACAGTATCCTGGACCAGAGAACCACTTCCCTTTACTGCCTCCTCTCACAGGATTGTTTCAGTTTATTGGCCTTTATCCAGCACATTACAGAAACCAACCAATGGTCCTGCAGCTTTATAGCCTCATTTAACTCTGATGACAAAAAGAAATAGAACTTCATGTCATTGGCACAGATTACACCCTCACTCAAAATTCCTAGATGCCTTCACCAGTGGATTCATACAAATGTTAGGAGCATGAAGCATTGGATGGTACCTTCTGGTATTCTCTACATCTCAAATGTCATGGAGTTGAACGAATATCCTGCAGCATTGCTCTCAGAAACGGACTCTGCGAGTTTATTGGAACTATCATATAATTGTGACCCCTAAATTAGTTGATGCTCTTTGGCTAAAAGTCATTGTCCAAGGTGCAAGGGCCAAGATGGTTGGATGAACACCTCCAAACACCTAATCCACACCTTCATGCTCAAAGGCATTCCCAAGACATTTTTACTCCTAAAGTGAAAGACAAAATTATGCACCTCCAGCATTCTACATGTAGAGTAAATCTGAATCTTACTTTAGTACAGACTGAGAACAGCAAGGCAGCATAGGCAGGCAGTAAAGGGTCCATAGCTCAGTCTTCCAACACCTTACTACTATCTCCATTCCCAATGAAGTGCTAGCAGGGGTGGCCACCTCACTTTGTCTAATGGTAGATCAGTCCTGCTTAGGTTATATGATGTAACTGTGACCTGCTAGAACCTGAACAGGCCCTCTGGAGGCCACAGAGTTGCCCCCACCATCAGCAAGAGGTGCTGCTGTGACGACAGTACCTTCAGAATCCATGGCTACTGGACAAGCAGCCACAGAATACCCTGAGCAGGGGCTTTGGAGGCTTCAGCACCACCCCATCAGCAGCTGTCTGGTGAGCAGCCCACTGTCTAGCTGGGGGGAGGCAAGAGAGTCAGCAGAAAAGAGGGAATGCAGAACAGCCCCCCCCCCCCCCCAAACACACCAGGTAACACTAACTGCAGCAACA
>NC_056522.1:97172104-97175342 GCF_019175285.1 Sceloporus undulatus
TCAACTGTCAGCAACACAACTGTTGCTAACTGGACGATTGGAATCAACTGGACACCTTGAACAAGAAATCTATCTATCTATCTATCTATCTATCTATCTATCTATCTATCTATTTCTCTCTCCCCCTCTCTCTATTTCTCTCTCTCTCTCTAACCTTCTCTCTCTCTCTCTCACCTTCTCTCTCACCTTCTCTCTCTCTCTCTCACCTTCTCTCTCCCTCTCTCTCTCTCCCTCTCTCTCTCTATTTCTCTCTCTCTCTCTCTCATTTTTTATTTTTATTTACCCCAGGCCTTTGCTGAGGCCTTCAAAGCCGGCCTTGCATGCAGGCAGTGCCCTGGCCTACTATAGGCCAAGCTTAGGGGGCCTGATGCCCACAAACACCGGCTTCCAAAGGGCTCCAGAGGGCGGAGGCCTTTGGAAGCTGGCAGGACAACCAGGTAAGTGCTCTTACCGGCGTACAAGACGCCCCCCAACTTTTGACCCCGTTTTAGAGGGTCAGAAAGTAGTCTTGTACGCCGGAAAATACGGTAGTTTCTTACAAGGATTTTTTGTAGATGATATACAACTGCATTAAATAGTGTAGGATTGCAGAATTTGATGATATAAAGTCTTCAATATATGGATGGCAAAGCCTAGCCTCATTATCCAAATGGAGAAGGGGAATGTGCAAAATGTACTACAGTCAGCCCTTCTTATACACGGATTTTTATACACGGATTCAAGCATACATGGTTTGAAAATGTTCCCAAAAAGTATAAATTTCAAATATCAAACCTTGATTTTCCATTTTTTATAAGGGACACCATTTTTCTATGTCATTATACTTAATGGGACTTGAGTATTCACGGATTTTGTGATACACAGGGGATCTTGGAACCAAACCCCAGCATATAACAAGGGACCACTGTATGTACATTGTAATTGTAATGTCTGTAATGTACAAACAGTGTAAAATTTTGTTATACCAAATGGTATGGGGGCACAGTGTAAATCTATTTTGTAAAGTGAAGCAGAATCAGATTAGAGAATTTAAAGGTAAAGATGCAAAACCTCACTTTTCCAGATAAATTTACAGTGTTTTTTACTGTAAAAAGTAAAACACAAGAGCAGTACCATTTAAATGGGCTGTCACTGGAAATTACTGAAAGGGGGGGGGGCTTAAAAATAGGAGATAAGGCTGCCACCTGAACTGACAGTGTGCTAAGTCAGTGGGTCATTCAGGACAAAGATGATTATTTGAAAGCAGAGTTATTCAAAGTTATCACTTTTAGAATTTCAGATCTCATCTGCACATATTCACAGAGTAATTAAATGAAAGCATTGATTTGACTGGGCTATTAATGTGTCCAAATTTAAAACACTGATTCAAATTGTTGATTGTGAAAAGATATTCAGCACTCATAGCTCAAATTGTGTACCATTCACTCAAAAGAAAATAACTTGTTTCATACCTTGAGGATCTAAAAACAACAACAATTGTTCCTATGGTTACTCTTAATGACACTCTTAAAATGTACTTTATAAATGATAAATGGGTCAAGTGGCTCTTGTCAGATGATGACATTATTTGGTGAGAATTATTTGCTTAAATCCATTAGCTTTACAGAGGACACTGACCTCTCAGACTTAACTACCAAATCAACATTCATAAAATAAGTCTATAAATAATCTTTTCTACAGATTTCCATAAGCTGCTGCTATTGAGATAATATGATTCTCATTCAAGTGGCAATTCAATTACTGTTTTCTATGCCATCTCAGGCATGGTCATGGATGATGTCCATAATATCACACTGGTTACGACCAGCATAGGTCCATGCCATCTGAATTATTTGAGCTGGTATATTTTATTTTTTGATTTGTTTTTTTTTTTTTAAACTTTAAATAACTAGTTGCTTTCCTTTTGGTAACAGTAATGTTTATCTATGCCCCAGTTTTGAGGACTTTCAAAATTACCTCTTTGCCCTCCTACTTTTTATATTAGGAATCTTTCCCCCTCTTGGTTTGTATTCTGTCTTCTTGCACAAGTTTTTTATATGGCAAACATTTTACATGCAAAGTCACATATTAAATGCATTTGATTGTGGCATTTTCAAAAGCACCAATCTACAAAAAACTATCCTTACGAGTTTGTTTGTTTTTTACAAGATTATGATTGGTTGGATCCAAAGATTCCTATGTCAAGTGGAAAGCCATTTCTGCTTCTGTACTGAATTTGCACCCATATTACAGTACCTCACATTCCTCAAAAACCATTGGAGACCCTCCAGAGTGAAATATGATATTATGCAGGGAGATGTTAACAAAGGAAATTTAGAAATGGATGCTCCCTGGTGCCATCTTTGCACTTTGTCACAGCAAGTTTTGGATCCAGCTCACTATTCACTATTGCAGGGGCACTTTCTTCCCTACACACAAATTTCAATTTTTAAAAATTCCTAATTAAATGAACAGGAAAGGGAGCTATGAGGATTTATACAAAAGCCAGCAATTGTATAGAGGGTTATCAAGGGCAACGTTTCTCTTTTAAAGATCATGGTGCATGAGCCATAAAACTAGCTAACCAATCTATACTTGGTGCAAAGGTAGAAAATATCAGTATTAGCTACGTCATTCAACCTCATAAAAATTGCTCAGTTCAATAGATTTTCGTCCTATCCTACTGCTCAAGGCTTCTTGCCTCATTTTCTTTAATTAATATTGTATTGCAGAAGCATGGAAATATGTTTCTTTCATCTGCTTTACGTTATGGATTTCATCTGTTTTACATTAAGCTATGAATAGTGGTTCTGTTGAATAAATAAAAGAATCTAATGAAAACAGTGTTATTTGTATTGTTTTACAGTGTTTCGACTGCATGAGCAAATAAAGCAAATGACCAGACTGTGACTCCAATCTTTATTTACAAAACAAATTTAGTGTTGTGCTTCCATGAAGATTAATTTTGTCCTTTCTGGCCATAAACAAAACTATAGCATCAGAGTGGTGTGTGCATTTATAAAGGGACCATGTAAACAAGCCTTCATATTCCGCGCTTTAAAACTCTGCCCTTACCTTGTGAAACATGACTGCTATATTAAAGAAAAGATTAGTGGTGAAAAGTGAGAAGGTAGGGTAGTTATAAAATACAAGTAAAATATTTGACACTTGTAACGTTATGACATGGCCAATGTGGATTAGTGATTTGAGTGTTGGACTATGATGTTTATCACACTATACTCTTAAAGTGCTACAATTC
>NC_056522.1:97175442-97178107 GCF_019175285.1 Sceloporus undulatus
CTGCTCCAAATGGAGGTCATTTGGGGAGTCCTCCTGGGCAAAAGACTGAAATGGAGGACGTGTCCTGTAAATGGAGGGCAGCTGGACATGTGGAGCTAAAAACACTCTTATAATGGAAATGCATGCTACTTAGCTCTGCTCCAAATGGAGGACATTTGGGGATTCCTCCTGAGAGAAGGCTGAAAGGTCCTGGAAAAGGAGTGCCTCTGCTCGCCCTGCTGCTCTGGGTACACTCAAATATACCTGTGCTTTCCAATATACCTGGGCCATAGCTGGGTCTCTCACTCACCCAGAGAACAGCCTTCGAGAGGCCTCAGTGGGTGCGCGCGCGAGAGCGAGAGAGCTACCTGCCCCTGCCTGAGCCGCGCAGGTGAGCTCCTGCCCTTGCAGGGGAGGGGGGCAGAGGAGGGGCACAGGTCTCCCCTGCCTCTCCAGTCCCTGAGCCCCGCACCTGGGCCCCCCTTTGGCCCCTTCCTTCCCTCCTTCCCGCTGCCTGCTGCCCTGGGGCTCACCTTAAGGGGGTCTCCTGGGCGGAGGGGGCTGCCCCAGGGCCATGGCTCGGGTGGTAGCCGGTGAGCACCACTCCTGGGGGAGAAGGAGACCAGCGGCTCATGGCAGCAGCACCGAGGGCATGGTGATGATGGTCTCCCCGGAGAAGATCCTCCCCTTGGAGCGAGCAAGCAAGCAAGGAAAGACAGGAGGAAGGAGGAGCCCAGGCCAGCCCTTTTCCTCCTCCTCCTCCTCCTCCTCCCAGGGAGACTGTGACTCACTTTGCCCAGCTGAGCTGCTGTAGCCTTCTGCACTGGCGCCACCCACCCGCCTCTCTGAGCCAGCTGGGATCTCTCTCCTAAGTCATACTGCCCGCCCCCCTTCGTCCTTGTCACCGGACACGTCCTCCATTTCCAGGGCACGCCCTCCATCTCCTCCTCCTTCTCTGTCCAGGTGGAACTCCAAGACTTCCTTCGTTTGGAGCATCACTAAGCAGCATGGGTCCTATGGACTTATGTTTGGACACTTAAGAAAGAAGATAGGTAAAGCCCTGGTGGCCCAAGCCACTCACTCAAAACCATAAGGTTGTAAGTTTAATTCCAACAAAAGGGCTGAAGCTCCACACAGATCTACATCCTTTGGAGGTCACTAAAATGCATACCCAGATTGTTGGGAGCAATTGGCTTACAGTTCTAAACTGCTTAGATTGCTTAGTTCAGTATGAAGCAGTATAGAAATGAAGTTGCTATTGCTGCTAGGAAGAATATCCATTCATTTGAATTGTGGTGCCAGAGAAGAGTGCTGAGGATTCCATGGACAACCAACAGGACAAACAAATGGGTCCTAGAGCAGATCAAGCCAGAAATCTCTTTGGAAGCCAAGATGACCAAACTTTAAGGCTGTTGTACTTCGGACACATCATGAGAAGGAAGAACTCATTGGAAAAGACATTAGTGCTGGGAAAGGTGGAGAGGAAAGGTTGGAAGAGGAAGGCCACATGCCAGATCGCTGGACTCTATTAAGGAGGTCACAGGTTTTATGGGGTTGCAGGAATTAAGCGGAGCACTGGAGGACACAGAGTCTTGGTGTCGTCTCATCCATACGGTCGCCATGAGTCGAGACTGACTCAAGGGCAGCTAACAACAACAATGGAGATTCACTGTGTGCACATGAGAACCTGGAATTTTTAAATCTCTTTAAAATCTTGGAGAGCCTCCACATATAAGCAGACTCCTCCTCCGGTGTGACAATTTGAGTGTTGGACTATAACTTTGGAGACCAGGGTTTAATTCCCAGCTCTGCCATGAAATCTACTGAGGGACCTTGGGCAAGTCACACTCTCTCAGTCTCAAGGGAAAACAACGGCAAAACTCCTCTGAACAAATCTTACCAAGAAAAAGTCATGATAGTGGTACCTTAGGGTCACCATAAATCAGAAACTACAAGGCACACAACAACAACAATGTTATAGAAGTTTGGGTGTGTGATGCAAGCAAATCATTTATAAAATAAATTAGTAACTAGTTTATTGTTGCAGGTTATCCTTTAATAACAACCCTCTGAAGAAACGTGTCAAGAAAACCCCATGATAGGGTTGCCAAAAATCAAAAGCAACTTGAAGGCACACAAAGATAGAGAGAGACTCAGGAGGAGGAGTGAAGACAGAAGGAAGAAACATCAATTGTCTAAAGTATGCATATGACACCACAATACTAGGAGAAACATCATAGATCTATATCAATTAATGAGGAAAGTTAAAGAAAAAAGTTCAAATGTAGGATTACTACTGAACATAAAGGGGAAAAAAATAACGACCACAGAGAAGCTACTCTCAAACTAGATAACAAGGAAATCAAAATAGTTAGATTTTCCATGTGATCAGAATGGAGTCTGCAGTCAAAAAATCAGAAGACTAGGAATGAAAGGACTGCTAGAAAAGAAGTAGACAAGATCCTAAAGTGTAAAGATATACACCGGGCATTAAATTCAGAATTGTCCAGGCTACTGTATTCTCCATCACTATGTGAGCTGGACAGTGAAGAAAGTGGATAAAAAGAACATCAACTGATTTGAGATGTGTTGCTGGAGAAGAGTGGTGAGCATACCATGGAAGGCCAAGAAAACAAACAAATGGGTCCTTGAACTGCCTTCCTCAAGGAAGACCAGCCCCCCCCCC
>NC_056522.1:97178132-97181247 GCF_019175285.1 Sceloporus undulatus
CCCCCCTCCTTCAGCCACCATCCTGGAAGGGGAGGAGAGAGAGCAGGCGAGTCCAAGCTGCCTTCCTCAAGGAAAGACCAGCCCCCTCCTCCTTCAGCCCACCTCGGAAGGGGAGAGAGAGGCAGGCGAGCTCCAAATGCTTCCTCAAGGAAGACCAGCCCCCCTCCCTTCAGCCACACTCTGGAGGGGAGAGAGAGAGGCAGGGCGAGCTCCAACTGCCTTCCTCAGGAAGACCAGCCCACCCCCCCCTTCAGCCACCATCTGGAGAGGGAGAGAGAGGCAGGCGGAGTCCAACTGCCTTCCTCAAGGAAGCACACCCCACCCCCCTCCCTCAGCCACCATCTGGAAGGGAGGAGAGAAGGCAGTCGCGATGCTCCAGATCGGCACTTTCCTCAAGGAATGATGATGATGATGATGATGATGATGATGATGATGATGATGATGATATTATAATAGGTTGTATCCATATTTGCAGTCTTCAGAGCTTTACTAATGCTGGAGAAAGAAGCAAGGTAGTAATTTTCTTGATTTCCCCATCTTCAAGCAACTGCCAGCAGCTCATCCCACATGATTCTGAAGGGTTAAGAAACCCTCTGAAGTGGCATGAGAGATGATGCCATGAGCAGAACTGGACAAAATCACCATGCCATCCTCTTGCTTCAGTAGAACACCTTCACTTGATACCCATTCCCTCTGAGCAGAAGGAGCCTTCCATTGATTGAAGGGAAAGTTTAGATCCATCACGTTATGTCTGAAGTGCCTTTTAGTTTAATATTTAACAATAGGTATACATTATTCTTCCTGTGTGTACACTTTATAATAATTATGTTTTCCATACAGCCACAAGCAGAACTAAAGCAAATATTAAAAAGAAGAGGAAGAGAACTACTGGAAGAGAGAATGAAGAAGACAATTTAATGAAGAAGAAAAAGAAAAATCAAGACCGGCCAAATTATTTCATTTCAATTCCAATTATAAATCCACAGGTAACCTTATTTTTTATTCTCCTTTTTTAATGATACGGTATTGTGTGGCCAGACTGGCACCAACACTGGTATCTTTTTGGTGTCAGGTTAGAATATGGTTTAATGTTAAAGTCTTTAGGCCCAGTTAATTTTATCCAAATCTGCAGTTGTGTTATGCTTTTGCGTTGTTTAAAACTGTTTAAACCGGGGCTGTGGAGTAGGTACACCAAACCTTTGACTCTGACTCTAATTTCGATATATTTCTACTGCCTGACTCTGACTAATAAAATGATAGATTGAGGCATTTCTTCACCACCACATGAATATCATGCTACTTAGACTGATAGAACATAAAATATATTTGATTAAGTATAAAATATGAATATAAAATATATTTACCAAATATTGTTATAATATAATAAGGTTTTAATTTGAAGCTGAAGTTGAAGTTGGTATATTTCTGCTAATTTGAACTCCACCCAAAATAGTTTCTGATTCAGCAAATCTGATCCCACAGCTCTGGTGGAAACTGGTTTGTAAGTTTTCTTGTTTTCAACTGTTAAAAAGGTTTAATATGCAATGATTACTCTTGTTGTAAATTGTTTTCATCTGCTCAGATTGATTTTATTGTATGGTACCCTGAAATCCTGGGATACCAAGGGAGCAAGATATAAATATTTTGATTGATATCATCACTACTATCATTGTTGTTGTTGTCATTGTATGCCTTCAGGTCATTTCTGACTTATGGCGACCCTAAGGCAAACCTATAATGGGGATTTCTAGGGCTGAGTGTGTGATTTGCCTAAGGTTACCCCAGTGGATTTCCATGGCTGAGCAGGGAATCAAACACTGATCTTCATAGCTATAGTCCATTGCTCAAAGCTATCATGCCATCATTGCTTAGCTTTAAACACAAACATTCATATTGTGTTATTCTCATATGGCATTCTTGATGGAAGAATCACACACTTTCTAGAATGTTTGGCCTATTCTACTTACCAAGTATTAGAAGAGAAAAAGGGCATGGCAGGGCAAGGCATGGAAAAGTTATGTTGGATGAGAAATTCTGGAAGTTACAGTCCAAAAACTATGTTTCCAAGCTCTAGAAAAGGGGAGGAGAGTTGAGGGAAAGCTGGCCATCAAAAGGATTTCACAACTGTAAACTGCAAACCTATAGGGTGGAATCATAGCAATTAAAGTAGAACCAAAATGCTGTAATTGTTTCATGTCAAAAGGGTTCTTGTTTCTCTGAAACCTGGTGCTGAACTGAGAAGGATAGTCTGATCCTGTAATGCTGCAGTTTTGTTGATCTAAACTGTTTATCTGGTGTTCAGTACTCCCTTATCTTTTTGGACACCCCTTATAGTCTATTCCCCTCACCCTTCTCCTAGTGGGATAGCTGCCTTGGGAAGGCATCTATTCCTACCGGAAAGGGGCAGGGTTGGTGCACGTACTTTCCCCGGCCTTTTCTTCCTGGGCAAAATCAAGGTTTGCTTTGGGAATATATATATATACACACACACACACACACACACACACACACACAGTCAGCCCTTCTTATACACATATTTCTTATACACGGATTCAAGCATCCATGGTTTGAAAATGTTCAAAAAAGTATAAATTTCACATATCAAACCTTGATTTTCCATTTTTTATAAGGGACACCATTTTGCTATGTCATTATATTTAATGGGACTTGGGCATCCATGAATTTTGTTATCCACAGGGGATCTTGGAACCAAACCCCAGCGTATAACAAGAGTGCACACACACACACACACACACACACACACACACAAATACTTTCAAACAGTGGATGGTTGAATCAGTGGAAAAAGAATCTGTGGATATGGAGGGCTCACTGTATTCAATGATATATCTTAACACTTCAGGGTCTTGTCTAGTTCTTTCATAGTTACAAACCATAATCAAGAAATCCATAGTTAAAATTAACCATAATTTCTTAGCTGAAATAAAATGATTAGGTGAAGTGAATTAAAAACACACTGCAAAGTTTCTTATCTCTTTGTGGGCAGAGGAGAAGGAAGGGATTGGGAGAAATACACAGACCTGAACCTCATTGTTGCTCATTCCTCTCCTGAGAAGCCATGGTTTACTATGACATCCAGAGCAATTTGTGATTA
>NC_056522.1:97181347-97211347 GCF_019175285.1 Sceloporus undulatus
GGATCCCTTGGGGAGACATATTAACATTCTGTAATATAAAATTTTATTTCACAAATATACAGGTTGAGAAAAGTCATATCCATTGCCCTTTACCACATCCATGTCCCCATGCCTATTAATGTACAGAACCTAGCTCTCTCTAGTCCTATTCAGGCATTAGGAAGAGCAGAAAAACTCATGATGTGAGCAGAGGGCCATGCCAAAGAACCCTGCCCTGATGTGAGTTCAATGTGTAGCTCCAGCATCTGCACTTACAGAGGGAATGATGAAGCAGGGAGGTCTTTGTGTGCACTGGTGTACTAGAAGCAGCTCTGGATTGTACAGGATTCTGAATTGTGTGGAAGCTTCAGTGAGTACAATGAAACACTGACAGTGGCAGCAGGCATTTGCTCTGCAACTGTGGAAGCCTACAGGAATAAATGATGCAGGGATGTCAAACTGGGGCAGGGCTACTTGTCATAGTCCTTTCTCTGTTTGTGTGGTGTGTTTACCACTTTTAAGTACCTGTACAGGACTTCCCTCTCGCTTGAAAACTGCTATCTGTCTTGTTCTGTTTCACAGTCAAATGCACATAACTGCAATACATCATCCTTAGCTGCAGGTTGTGTGTGTCTCTGTATATAGCAATATGTCTACCTTCAGAAAGTTTAAGTAAAATGCAGCTATCAAGAAAGATCCAAGTATACTCTAGCAAATGGAGACATACTGCCTGAATTGCCTGGGCTATCAGTGTCCATTGTCAAGTTCAAGGTATTGGCCAGATATTGCCTTTAGAAAGCCGACAATGATAGTCCTGTTCTCAGAAATCTCATAAGAAACCTATAACAAGATGCATTTGTTGTGAAGGAGTTGAAAAGCAAATTTTTCAGAATACTTAGAAAGGAGGATGAACAGAAAGAAAGACAGAGAATATCACTATTATACAAAATGTATCATTCTGATCCAGATACAAGGCCAAACAATGTATAGACAACACAACATTTGAAGCAAAGGAGGACAGGTTACTTACCTGTCACTGTATTTCTTCAAATGGCCATTTGTGAATACACACAAATGGGTTATACCTGCAACTGTGCAGAAAGCTCAAAAACGTCTGGAGTCACTAGGCAAAACTTAGTTTGCAACTTTGGGGCGGTAGCTCCGCCCACCCTTATAAAGCCTGTAGTGATCCCAATCTTTTCCCAGTTCCATAAAGTACGCCGCATAGCAGTGACAGAAGATCTTTACCAAATGAGGGGAGGATGGGCAGGATTTGTGTGTATTTGCAGATGACTGCTCAAAGAAATACAGTTTCAGGTAAGCAACCTGTCCTCCTTCTTCGTGGTCTCTGCGAATCACACAAATGGATTAGACTGACAAGCTTTGGTCAATGGAGGAGGGAGTGTCATGACATAAATTTGAAAGTTCAAACAAATTGTATTTATTAACAATAAACTCTTGAACTTTGAAAGTGCATTTGTCAGTGTCATTATTCTTAGTTTCAAAAAACACATACAACATGTAATGCATTTGTCAGTGTCATCGTTCTTGGTTTCAACAACATACATAACATGCAATGCAATAAAACTGCTTCAGTGCAAACCCGAAAGCAACACTGCCCTCCCAAAAGCTACGTCCTGTCTGGCTCGGGTGTCCAGCCTATAATGTTTGATATAATGTTTGATAAAAGTTAATGGTTGGGACGAGACAGCAGCTTTACAGACGTCCTCCAAAGGCACCCCCGTCAAAAGAGCAGAGGATGTTGCTACCACCCTAGCCTAAACCCGGGCAGGGAGAGTTCTACCTGAGAGTTCATAACACAAGTGGATGGTGCCAGCCACCTATTTCAAAAATCTTTGAGCTGACACAGGAAGTCCCTTCTTGGCCTCCAAGCTGCAACAAAAAGTTTTTCAGAGCACCTTGAACCCAAAGTCCTATCCAGGTAAAAGGCCAGTGCCCTTCTGACATCCATGTGAAGATGGTGCTCAGTATCACTGGTCAGGTAAGGGGCTAAAGTCCGCAACACAATGTCCTGGTTGACATGAAAGGCCAACATGATCTTCAGAAGGAAGGTAATGTCAGTACGGAGGACCACTTTACCCTTGTGAAACCTAAGATAAGGTTGGCCCATCTGCAAGGTACAAAGCTCGTTCACATGGTGGGCAGAGGTGATGTGATGACCACAAGGAAAGCTTTTTTGTAGTATGGTAAAGTCCAGAGTGTGAGCACCCCATTCTTCAAGGGATGCATCCGTGGACAAGGTGGAGGTAGGAAAGGCATCCCGATGCAGACATAGTTGGAATCAAGCCACCAGAGGTATGACATGACCATAGGTCTTGGAACCGTGAACCACTTGGATGAAAGATCATGTATGGGATCGAAGACGGAGAGGTACCAGGTATTTTCTGGAGACATACACCCATGCACACACGGGTGGACAGTCACAGAGAGTACATTATGGGTGGCTGGACATGGGAGATGATGTGTGCCAGCTGATATCTTGAGTTATGTAAGAAGAAAAGATGTTCGTGCTGACCAACTGCTTACCAGGATGGAACAGGCTAGCATATATCATGTTTATGACTTTACAATAGATATTAAGTAGATGCAAGATTGATAATAAACAATGTGGTAACCCAGTGATTGACATGTTTACCTATTACCAATTTGTATAAATAAAGGACCCTGGAGATTCATCTTCAGAGCTCACTGCACCATGCTATAACTTTCACTTTATGATTTTGTACCCTTCAGGAGGCACTCAAACAAGGACCCTCTTCAGCCCTACTTACCTCACTTGGCAAAGGCTTCAGGTGCACCCTTGCATTCTACGGAACCCCAGTAAGTATGGAATACTCTATCTCCATAGTTCAGTAAAAGCATACTAAGGAGTTATTTTATTTGTTGCAAAAAAGGGGCCACAAAGTGACCTGATCAGAAATCAACCAGCTGGTCCGGGAGATCGGTCACCAATGTCTGTGGTACCTAGAAGTGGGTTCCTAAAAACAGAGGCATGGGATTAGATTGGGCGGACATTACATATGGAACCAAGAGCACCTATAGAGGCATTACATCTACACTGGGCTAGACCTATATTGTACTGAGGAAACCACCTTTAAATTTCCAATGGACTTTAAAAAGATACCCACAGGTTACAGGTCCATTGCCATCTGGTCTTGTTGGTCTCGTTTTGCCCTAGTCATCAGCCTCTAAATATGATATTTTTGTTATCCCTGGGGTAATTTACTCTGATTATCAAGGGGTTACACAGATAAAGGTATGAGTTAATTTACCTCAAACACTAACTACAAATATGTTGATTCGACAACTTATTCTTTTATCATATTTTGTTCCAAGTTCAAGTTCCAAAAAAAAGAGGAATGGTGGCTTCAGATCTACGAATTTACAAGTTCAATTGATAGAAAAGGCCATCTCAGCCAAAAGGCCAAGTTGTATTTTTGTGATCAACTATGTTCACAGTTCTTTTAGATACTTGAGCTGACGTTACAGTTATTCGTTCCAAGGAGTGGCTGGCCGAGTGGAAAACTGAAACAGTCCCACAAGTGTAGGGGGTTGGAGGAGGTCAGTCTGCTCAACAGAGTAGTAAGTGGCTGTCAGTAGTCTCTGCATGGAGCAACTGCATCCATAAAACCATTTGTCATAGATTTACCAATGAATATTTGGGGAAGAGACTTGTTGTGCCAATATATCTCTTGACATATAAAGATAACAATGGCTTTGTCTACGGTATTGCCATTAAAATGGATCCAAACTTCTCCAGATTGGGTTGATCAATGGCCATTCCCTAAAGAGAAGTTAGAAGCTTTTAAAAAATTAGTCCAAGAGCAATTAAATGATGAACATATAGAGCCTACTGTCGCAATCACTTTATTTTCCTCTGTTAAGCTCCTTCAGTGACAGCACCCTGGGCCTTTTTATCCCACCTCTGCCACCAATTTATGTCATTTGTAATCACTGTCCTATTTAACTTGTGTTCCTGCCACCTTATTATGACTGCCACTTTTTTCTTAAAATATGTTTTGAACGGATAGTAGTGTGGTAAGTATTCAGGTTCCAGACGAGTCTTTCTTGAACAACAAATAAACTTTATTTAAACAACGGTTTGACAATGTTTCACTTGTTCAGTTGGTACATTCGCTTGTTAACAGTTTTACTTTGTTGCATTCAGTTACACGTTGTTACTTTACTTTCTCTTTCTCTAGAGAATATTAGCTACTTTCAGTTAAAACTCTAACAATCTTGGCATTAGGTTCCCTTCTCTATCCTAGCCAACTAGGCTAACCAGATTTCACAGGATAACCCACTCCAGCAACACACTCTCTCTCTCTCTCTCTCTCTCTCTCTCTGAGTTCTGGATTTGTACCGCTAGGGAGCCTCTCACTTTTGAACTCTAACCTTAACCGTCCCTCTCTCTCTCTGGAACCCATACTCCAACTGTCCTATTCTGGACAAAACAGACCCCTCTCTGACCCTGTCACAGAGCTAAGTCATTTCCTTCCAACTTTAGCGCTCACAGTCCCTAACTTCTGGACTGTCACTCAATAAGACCCTAACTGTCTGAAAACAAAACCCTATCTGACTTGCGACTGTCACTAACAGAATTTTTCTCTTCTTACCAGCCAATATTCTATTGGCTGTCATCAGCCTGGCATAGTCCTGCCTGTTCTTCACACCTACTACCAGTCCTTGGAACACTCCAGTGTTTATCATAAAAAAGAAATCCAGGAAATGGAGGTTGCTGCATGAACCTGAGAGCTGTAAACGAGTGTATTCAACCTATGGGTCCATTACAATGTGGATTACCGAATCCTAACTTAATTCCACATGACTTTCAGATTTTGATTATTGATTTAAAGGATTGTTGTTGTTTTTTACAACCCTGTTATATCCATCTGATAAGGAAAAATTTGCATTTATGGTACCAGTTTATAATAACGCACATCCCACTGCCAGATCTCAATGGAAAGTCTTGCCACAAAGAATGTTAAATTCTCCTACCTAGTGTCAGGTTTTTGTCCATAATGCATTACAACTATTTTGAGATTAATATCCTTCGTTAATGGTTTATCACTATATGAACTACATTTTGGTAGCTGGGCCAAAATTAGGCCCCTCTCATTTTGCAGATCTTTTGAGTCATTTAGCTAAAGCAGGACTATACATAGCTCCTGAAAAGGTTCAAACACCAGTTCCATACACCTATTTAAGATACCGTATGCTAGTCAGCAAGTATCCCTCAAATTCCTAAGATAACTCCCAAACAGCAATATACACTGACCGAGTTCCAGCAATTGTCAGGAACTTTAAATTGGGCTCAACCTTATTTCAAATTACCAAATGAGAAAATGATGCCATTGTTTGCACTAACGGAGGCGAAACAATCATCAGACCTTATCTTTTTACGACCCAGACATACTCAGCTGTCAACGGAAGTTTTACAAATACTGACTCAACAATTTGTAGACAGAGTACCTATCCTTCATTTAGGCATTCACCTGGTGGTGCTTCCCACCTTTAATTCTTCTACAGGGGTGATTTATTTGCCAAAAAATGACTCTTCAACACTTATCCTAGAATGGATTACCCTATCTGCCACGTCGCCAAAAAACATATACCCCTATCATCAAGCTTTGACGGATCTGATAATAAAAACAAGAAAATGGGTGACACAGCTGATAGGACAAGATTGTCAATCCATCATTTTGCCAATAACAAATAGGTGGCTGGAATGGCAGATGATGTGTGCCGGCTGATATGCTGAGTTAAGTAAGAAGAAAAGAAGTTCATGCTGACCAACTGCTTACCAGAATGGAAAAGACCAGCATATATCATATTTATGACTTTACATATTTATGAATACTACATATTTATGACCTAATAGATATTAAGTACACACAAGGCTGATAATAAACAACGTGGTAGCCCAGTGATTGACATGTTTACCTATTACCAATTTGTATAAAGAACACTGGAGATTCATCTTCAGAGTTCATTGTACCATGCTATGACTCTCACTTTGTCATTTTATACCCTTCATAGGACTGAAACATCCTGAGATGAAGCCTTGCCCACGGGGTGACATTAAGTTGTTGAAGCCATGTGGCCCAAAGCTATTTGGGCAGTCCGTGCCTCGATTGGTCTGTGCAAGAGCCACTCACGAACAGCCTGAGAGAGAGATTGAAACCTTTCTGTGGATAGATAAGCCATGGTCGTCTCAGAGTCAAGAGTTGTCCCGATGAACCTGACTTGTTTCGATGGAGTTGAGTTGGATTTTTGTCTGTTGATCATGAGACCAAGGGACTCAAAAAGAGACATAGTGAACCATATATCCTGAACGAGTCGCTCTCAGGATGGAGTAGTGAAGAGCCAGTTGTCCAAGTAGAGGAAGACTGTGATCCGGCCTTGATGGAGTTACACCATGATTGGGACCATGCACTTGGTGAAGACTCTTCGTGCTGTGGAGAGCCGAAACAGAAGGATCCTGTACTGGAAGATCTCAACCCCAATGGCAAAGGCGAGGAATCTTCTGTGATCTTGCCAGATCCCAATGTGGAAGTAAGCATCTTTGAGATTGAGAGTTGTGAACCAGTGACCTTTCTGCAAGAGTGGCAGAATAGAAGCAAGGGTTACCATGTGAAAACGGAAATAGACAATAAAGGTGTTCAAATGCCACAAGTCCAAAATGACTCTAAGTCCAGAATCCTTCTTAGGGACAGTAAAATAATGGGAGAAAAAACAGTAGCAGGCCCAAATGGGATATACGCGCCCTTTTGCAATGAAGTGTATACTTCGTCAAGCAGGGTGACTGAGAGTATGGTGGAAAGGATAGCTCCGATGACTGGGAGCTCTTCGAACTCAAGAGGATAACCCTGCAGACAATGTCCAAGACCCAAGAGTCAGAAGTGACTGAGGCCCAGGTGTTAAGGTAGGGCCTCAGCCTATCCCTCAAATGGGTAGATATGAAGTGCGCTGTCCCATTTCACAACCTCCTCTTGCCTTGTTGAGCATCTTTTTTCTTGTATCTCTGCCTGTACCATGGCTGAGGCGGTTGGTGGCGGCCAGACAAGGAAGAGGAGAACTGGGAAGGTTGGCACTGTCTGGGCTGGTCCTGTTGATACCGATGTTCCTGTGGCTGAAATGACCTTTGTTGATACGGGGGGTACCAAGCGCGCTGAGATCCATACCTTGTACCGGAGGAGATTGGAACGAAGCCGAAGACATGCCGTGCTTCTTGGCAGCCGTCTTCATCCGGTACTGAAAATTGAGCTTCTCATCTGTCTCTTTATTAAAGAGACCAGAATCATCAAAGGGCATATCCTCAATTGTGGACCGAGCATGAGGGCTCAGGTCCAAGCAACGCAGCCAAGCATGCCTCCGAAGGGCCACTGAACCCGATAAAATTTTGGAAGCACAGTCTGTAGAATGGCGCGCTGAGATGATCTGTTGGCCACCAATTGAATGAGCTTCAGATTGGATGGCCAAGGCCAATTTTCTCTTGTCATCTGGCATCTCATCTAGGAGGGGCTCCATGCGTTCCATGAGGTGCTGAACATAGGCTCCCATATACGCCGCATAATTGGCCACCTTAAGGTCGAGCACTGCTGAAGCATAGAACTTCCTTGCCATCCCATCGATCTTCTTACTCTCCTTGTCAGATGGGGAAGAAGACGTTCTGGGAGTGAAGGACAGCTGCGACCCCTTTACGATGGCAGAGTTCAGCTTAGGATGCTCAAAAAGCCAATTCGGGCCTGAGGGAGCAATCCGGTACAGGCTTTCGATCTCCCATGAAGTCGAAGCGACTGTAGCCGGAGTTGACCAGGACTGCTTGGCAATTCTCTCCAATGATGGAAGGTAGCCAATGGAAAGAGGCGTCGGTAACGTGTCATAGAACCTGCGCTCAATCGAGTCCAACGCATCATAATGTGTATGGGTGACCTCTATATCAAGAGCTTTCGCCATCAGGGTAATGCAATCGGTGAAGGATCTGACATCATCTGTCTGGAAAGGAGGATCCAGTTCTACCAGATGCTCAGGTGATGGAGATTGTTCAGCATCAGAATCAGGGGTTGGGGAGCGTGATTCCCTCTGAGATTGATCTGAATCAGGAGAGTCCTCAGGGGTTCTTGGCAGAGGTCTATCGTAGAGGGACTGACGGCAAGGTGGTACCGGTGGAAATGTCAAGGTAGAGGCCCTGATGACTTGGGCCTTCATAGAAGCAGGAGACAAGGGCCTTTGAGACTGGAGATTCTGGCGAAGGTTGTCAGGATCCACTGGTAGAAGGTACCTCCCAGAAACATAGTCATACACCAAGTCAGGATACTGCTGGAGAAGATCCTCATGGAAAGAGGCCTTGACATTGACACAGGCGACCTCTTCAGCCTCGGTCCTGAGACTGGCCCCATCTTGTCGGAGTGGAGGAACAGGAGCCCGTAGGCTAACCTCTCCTGCTTGGTCTGACAGGTGCAGAGTCAATGCTAGAGGATCTGTGTCCCGAACCTCTCCTTCTGACTCAGAACTGGTATCTAGACAGACGATCTGAGAGGTATCAAGGGGAATCTGAACAGCTGACACAGTTGGGGTCGGGACCAATGCTTCGGGGTCAGTACCCAAGGTGGCAGATGGGGCCGGGGTCAAAACTGAAGGGTCTTTACAGCTCGATTTAGTAGTGGACGAGGCGGGGTGGGCCCATTTTGAAGCCAGCCGGTCAGAAGACTTATCTCTCTTGGAATGAAAGGACTTGTCTTTGGAATGCTTCCATTTGGAAGTCTTCCTAGGGTCATCACTCCGTTCCTGGAAAACAGAGAGAATGGTCAAACAGTCCTATGGTCAATTGATCAGTCAACAATATCCAAGCAAATTTCCAGAGAGAATGGCCAAAAATAAGCCGTTTAGGTCAAAATCGAAAGTACAAGTGATTCACCAACAAAGGTCCTTTGAGTTGCTAGCGTGGCGGACGAAAGAAACTGGGAAAAGAGTAGCACACTAGGAGCTTTATAAGGGTAGGCGGAGCTACTGCCCAAAAGTTGCAAACTAGGTTTTGCCTAGTGATTCCAGAGGTTTCCAAGCTTTCTGCACAGGTGCAGATATAACCCATTTGTGTGATTCACAGAGACCACGAAGAAGAAGGACCAAAATCTTTGCTTGTACTGTAAAAAAAGATGCATTTTCCCATCAAGCCTTTTGAGTTTCTCTTAACACATAAGTGGTATACTTTTTTTTATAAGAACTCAACTGATCTAATACAAACACTATTATACACAATAGTCTGAATCAGTTTTAAATTACTATACTAAGAGTTATTTTTTACACCACAGTGCATCATTCTATCAATTAAAATGATTAGCACCTCCAACAAGTGAACATTGCCTCATTAAGTAAAATTTGTTTAAAAGGTAAAATAGGCAGGAGTCCCTAAGACTAGGCTGAAATACTGATGGATGACATCTGCCTCATATGCTATTTTTGGGGGGAGCTTTTGCTGTGTTCGTTACAGTGGAACATATGCAGTGTATACTGAATTTCTTGTTCTGTATACTCCAATATGATGTATTTCTATTACAGTATTAATCATACAGTATTTCACCCAGTGAGGTATAGTGGTTTAAGTGTTTGACTAGGACTTTAGGAAACCAGGGTTTGAATCCCGACTCAGTCTGAGAAACCCAATGGGTTACTTAGGCAAGTCACAGATTTAATAAGACTATGGCAAACCTTCTCTGAATAAGAGGTGACATACCTGATCAATATTCACACAGCCATCTCGTAAATTATTGCTGTTGTTGCTGTGTGCCTCCAAGTCATTTTTGATTTATGGTGACCCTAACATGAAGCTATCATAATTTTTCTTTTTTTTTCTTTTTTCTTTTTTTTGGCAAATTGCTTCAGAGGCAGCTTGTCATTGCCATCCTCTTAGGCTAAGAGTATGTGACTTTCCCAAGCAAGGACGTAGCCAGATTTTGGGAAGGGGGGGGTCAAGACTAAGTGCCACCATTTTGAGAGCTAAGAGCCCCCCCCCGACACAAAAAGAAGATCGAGCGTTTACCCTCGAAACTTGATGGCACCACTTTAACTTCCGTTATGGCTTTGTGCAATGGAATCTTGGAACGTAGTTGAGTCATCTGCAGGTGACACAAACAAACAAATCCCAGCATTTTACAACATGGAGCCAAGGGCAGTTAAAGTGGCAAATCAACTGGATTATTTTTTCAGTGCAGATGCAAAACTGAATCCTCCTCTGAAGGTTTTACATCAGATAAATTCAGCTCGATAAAGCAAAGTGCAGCTGCTCGAGCAATGAGCGGCAGCCACTCTGTTCATGCTCAGAGACACTCGCTCAGCGTTGAGACACTGTATCCAACATCTGAGCTGAGCACGAACCCAGGCTACATCCACACATTCATCCCACTCCAAGAGGGATTTTTAATTTTGGACCACACCACACACACACACACAAACTTTTAATCCAAGACCTATCTATCTATCTATCATCTATCTACTATCTATCTATATCTATCTACCATAATTTTTAATTCCAAGCCATTTACGTTCCTTTCTTTAATTAAACAAACCCCTTTAAGAGAATCCTATTCGGAGAAAGGCAGGGTATAAAATCAATCAATAAAAAATAAGTGCAATAGTCCATCAGTGCCTGGCTTACATTAAAAGACTTTATACTTTATACATTAAAAACTATTAAATCACAGTAGGCTCAGAGTGCTACAGATCATGGAATCATAGAGTTAGAAGAGCCCCTAGAAGGGCCCTGACCAGTCCAACCCCATTCTGCCATGCAGGAACTCCCAGTCAAAGCATCCTCAACAAATTATGTAATGGAGGTGTCCACTACATGTAGAAAGATATACTACTGTAATAGATTAAGCTATGGAAAATCACCACCTTGAGTCTGTTATTGGGAGAAAGGCGGGATATAAGAAAATAACAACAACAACAATATCTGGGTATTGTAGTTTTGTGAGACATTTAGCCTTCTTGTCAGAGAGCTCTGGTGGCACAACATACAACAAATCGCAGGATTTTCCATAGCATAAAGCAGTGTCGAACTGGATTACTTCGGCAGTGTGCAGCCTTATTAAACTGCAGTTCCCATCAGTCGGTGGTGCTGCTGGATGATGGGGCCTGCAGCCTAGCATTGCCTGAGCAGCAATAGGACTCCACAGCCACAATTCATCATCTTAGATTGATTCCATAATTAATTAATTAATCATAAAAACATAGAGTTAGAAGAGACCCCACGAAGGGCCATCCAGTTCAACCCCATTCTGCCATGCAGGAACTCTCCATCAAAGCATCCCCATTGACAGGCTGGAAAAGGGCCAGCTAACTGTATTTTATACTATTGTGTTTTAAAAAAGAGAAAAAACAAGGCTGGAAGGAAGCCTCTTGCCTTTTTGCATCACAGACCCTCCTCTTTTTTGTTGTTACAAAAATCCAGAAATGACTTTTTGAAACATGAGCCATTCTCAGGAGAAATGCCAGAGTAGAGCCTGAGTCTCCTTTCTCTGAACTTCCAAAACCCAACGAAACGGAGAGCATCTGGTCTGACCCCCAACTCAAGGAAACTTGGAAATCCTGAAGGTTTAGACAATTACGAATTATTGAATTATACAAGCATAGTGGTCTCAGGGTTTTGCTGAAGCTCAGTAGGCAAAGCAAACATATTTAAAAAATATAGTACATTAAATTACCTTCAGTCTATGTCTATGAGAGCATATGAAACATACATGGACCCATCCCCAGTGTAATATCCCATTAGACATAATACTGTATATAATATACCAAAACTGAAAAACTCCAAATCCAAAATACATCTAATCCTCAGCATTTGGTAGGGATATTATTAATTATTATATTATTATTATTAGTATTATTATTATTATTATTATTATTATTATTATTATACTATATTGTACAGGGATATAACAGCTAAAAGTTAGAAGTCACCTTTTCTTTCTTTATATTCCTTTAAAGCTTTCCTTCCTTCCTTTTCTTTCTTCCTTTCTCCCCTTCCCTTCTCCTCTTCTTTTCCTTCTTTTCTTCAGTCTCCCTCCCTCTTATCTTCCTTCCTTTTTTTCCCTTCCTTCCTTCTCTTTCTTCTTCGCAAAAGCACAAGGGAGGAAGGGGGGGGAGGAGGAGAGGAGGAGGAGTGGAAGCCGACTCTGAAGGAACGAAAGCGAAAGGATCACAGGGACTCTCTCTCCTCTCTCTCTCTCTCTCCTCCCCTCTCTCTGAGCTTGCAACTGGGTTCAAGCTCCTTCTCCTCCTTCCTCCCTCCCCCCTCCATTAAAGCACGGAGCAGAGGGAAGGGGGAACTTTTGTTTTGTTTCCTCTGTTCCCTCGCTGTGGTTTTAATGAGGGGAGGGGGGAGGAAGGGATCTGAACGCCCCCAGGGCCTGATGGGGGGGTCCCGACCCCCCAACCCCCCCCCCCGGCTACGTCCTTGTCCCAAGGTCATTCAGTGGGTTTTTAGCTCAAGCTGGGAACTGTACCCTGATCTCTGGTATCACAGTCCAATGCTCAAACCAACACACCATGCTGGCTCTCGCCAGTAAACAGGCAGATGACAAAGACATGCTTTAAATTATGGTCAGTCATGTCTTCTGTGTAGAGAAGCAAAGCAAGAAAAATGGCTACAAAGTTAATAAACTTTATAATGATGACAATTAAGAAACAGTTGATTTATTATTGATGAGAAATGAGAAATTTCTTGAACCAAACTAAGCAAATCCAACCTTTATTTTATCCATCAGATATTACAATCCAATTAAAAGGACTGATCTAATTTATTTTTAAAACATGTAGATAGGTATATTAAAAAAACCAGATAACTATTTAGAAGATTTTCTTTCAACTGAAAGCAAATCCCCAACAACCTTTAGCTCTGATACAGTTTGTACAAGACAAGATCCATACTGCAGTTATGTTTTTGTTCTTAAATTTGAAGCATATTACACAAATTGCTCTGGAGCATAGTAAACCATGGCTTCTCAGGAGAGAAGAGCAACAATGAGTCAGGTCTGTGTATTTCTCCCCAATCCCTCCTCTCCTCTGCCCACAAAGAGATAAGAAATTGCAGGTGTTTTTAATTCACTTCACCTAATCATTTTATTTCAGCTAGAAAATTATGGTTAATTTTAACATGGATTTCTGATTATGGTTTGTAACTATGAAAGAACGAGACAGACCCGAAGTGTTAAGATATACATTGAATACAGTGAGCCCCCATATCCACAGATTCTTTTTCCACTGATTCAACCATCCACTGTTTGAAGTATTTGTGTGTGTGTGTGTGTGTGTGGTGTGTGTGGGCACTCTTGTTATACGCTGGGTGTTGGTTCCAAGATCCCCTGTGGATAACAAAATTCATGGATGCCCAAGTCCCATTAAATATAATGACATAGCAAAATGGTGCCCTTATAAAAAATGGAAAATCAAGGTTTGATATGTGAAATTTATACTTTTTGAACATTTCAAACATGGATGCTTGAATCCGTGTATAAGAATATGTGTATAAGAAGGGCTGACTGGTGTGTGTGTGTGTGTGTATATATATATATATTCCCAAAGCAAACCTTGATTTTGCCATTTATATAAGAGGCACATTTTACCATCCTATTTAATGAGACTTGAGCAAGCATCCACAGATTTTGGTACCCATTAGCGATCCTGGAACCAAGTCCCAGAAGATATCAAGGGCCCACTGTACTAACTTAGGATTGTACATGCCACGTATTCCAATTTCTTTGTATGGCTTTGTAAGCTGGATAGTGAAAAAAGGTGAAAATAAACTAGTTTGAAATGTGGTGCTGGAGAAGAGTTCTATGGATCGGTGGACTGCTAAAAAGACATAAAACACAATGGCATAAAAATGGTGTCCCTTATTAAAAGCCAAAACCAGGGTTGCTTTTGGGAATTTATATACAGTGGCCTCACATTTGTGGCTTGGATCTCCGCAATTTGATTATTCATGAGGTCAAGGCCGTGTGCACACAACTCTCTGCCCCCAGGCTTTCCCCCTTGCGGGGGGGGGGGGAGCCCATGAAGAAAAGGCCGGGGAGAGTACGTGCACCAACCTGCCCCTTTCCGGTAGGAATAGATGCCTTCCCAAGGCAGCTATCCCACTAGGAGAAGGGTGGAGGGGAATAGACTACAAGGGTGTCCAAAAGATAAGGGTGTACTGAACACCAAATAAACAGTTTAGATCAACAAAACTGCAGCATTACAGGATCAGACTATCCTCCTCAGTTGCAGCCCAGGTTTCAGAGAAACAAGAACCCTTTTGACATGAAACAATTACAGCATTTTGGTTCTACTTTAATTGCTATGATCCACCCTATAGGTTTGCAGTTTACAGTTGTGAAATCCTTTGTGATGGCCAGCTTTCCCTCAACTCTCCCCCTTTTCTAGAGTTTGGAAACATAGTTTTGGTGACTGTAACTTCCGAATTTCTCATCACAAATAACTTTTCCATGCCTTGCCCTCCATGCCCCTTTCTCTTCTAATACTTGGTAGTAGAATAGGCCAACATTCTAGAAAGTGTGTGATTCTTCCATCAAGAATGCCATATGAGAATGTTTGTGTTTAAAGCTAAGCAATGATGGCATGATAGCTTTGAGCAATGGACTATGCTATGAAGATCAGTGTTTGATTCCCTGCTCAGCCATGGAAATCCACTGGGGTAACCTTAGGCAAATCACACACTCAGCCCTAGAAATCCCCATTATAGGTTTGCCTTAGGGTCGCCATAAGTCAGAAATGACCTGAAGGCATACAATGACAACAACAACAATGATAGTAGTGATGATATCAATCAAAATATTTATATCTTGCTCCCTTGGTACCCAGGATTTAGGGTACCAACAATAAAATCAATCTGAGCAGATGAAAACAATTACAACAAGATAACATTGCATATTAACCTTTTAACAGTAAAAACAAGAAAACTTACAAACCAGTTTCCCACCAGAGCTTGGGATCAGATTTGCTGAATCAGAAACTATTTTGGGTGGAGTTCAAATTAGCAGAAATATACCAATAATTCAGTTTCAAATTAAAACCTTATTATATTATAACAATATTTGGTAATATATTTATATTCATATTTATACTTAATCAAATATATTTTTATGTTTATATCAGTCTAAGTAGCAATGATTCATGTGGTGGTGAAGAAATGCCTCAATCTATCATTTTATTAGTCAGAGTCAGGCAGTAGAATATATCGAAATTAGAGTCAGAGTCAAAGGTTTTGGTGTACCTACTCCACAGCCCCGGTTTAAAACAGTTTTAAACAACGCAAAAGCATAACACAACTGCAGATTGGATAAAATTAACTGGGCCTAAAGACTTAACAAAAACCATATCTAACCTGACACCAAAAAGATACCAGTGTTGGTGCCAGTCTGGCCACACAATACCGTATCATTAAAAAAGGAGAATTAAAAAAGGTTACGTTACCTGGATTTATAATTGGAATTGAAATGAAATAATTTGGCCGGTCTTGATTTTTTCTTTTCTTCTTCATTAAATTGTCTTCTTCATTCTCTCTCTCCAGTAGTTCTCTTCCCTTCTTTTTAATATTTGCTTTAGTTCCTTGTGGCTGTATGGAAAACATAATTATTATAAAGGTACACAGGAAGAAAATGTACCTATTGTTAATATTAAACTAAAAGGCACTTCAGACATAACGTGATGGATCTAAACTTTCCCTTCAATCAATGGAAGGCTCCTTCTGCTCAGAGGGAATGGGTATCAAGTGAAGGTGTTCTACGAAGCAAGAGGAGGCATGGTGATTTTGTCCAGTTCTGCTCATGGCACATCTCTCATGCTACTTCAGAGGGTTTCTAACCTTCAGAATCATGTGGGATGAGCTGCTGGCAGTGCTGAAGATGGGGAAATCAAGAAAATTACTACCTTGCTTCTTTCTCCGCATAGTATGGCTCTGAAGACTGCAAATAGGATACAACCTATTAATATCACATCATCATCATCATCATCAGCATCATCATGTAAAATAGGAATACATGTCTGAGATAGAGCCAGCATGGTGTAGTGGTCTGAATGCTAGACTAGGACTCTGGGAGACCAGGGTTCGAATCCCTGCTCAGTCATGGAAACCCACTAGGTGATCCTGGGAAAGTGACACTCTCTCAGCTTTAGAGAGAGGCAAAGGCAACCCCCCCTCTGAACAAATTCTACCATAAATTGCTATAAGCTGGAAATGACTTGAAGACACAGAGCAACAAATGGCTAAGATCCTGTATCGTATGACATAACTATGATGATAGAACTGCCAACTTAGGTACTGGGGAATGACTTCTGCAGTGCCATATTGGTCATGGGGCACACTGAGAACAGACAGCTGAAGGGTTCCCCCATAGGTGTTTCTCCAAATACATCCTGTGACTGAGAGAGCACTGTAGACTTTGGGCTGTACAGGCTGGCAATAAGCGGCGGCTTGGAGGCATAGTGGGGCATGGTGTTTGGACGACACACGTCCTAATGCCACCCCCAAGCCAGCATCACGCCACCTGCCTGACCACACAGTGGGCAGTGTTACAGTGATCCTTTGGCGTTCACATGCCGTACACCAAAAGAAGCACGGAAAAGTGCCACTGCGGCAGCAAGGGCGCCCCTTTTGGGGGGCAAAAAGAAGCTGCATTTTGCCACTTCTTTTTGGCCCAGAAAAATGCTGGATGGGGGCCGTGGTGTGCAGTTGCCGGGGTCCTGATCGGCACTCAAAGAGATGATGGCAAGCCGTTCCCTCGGGGCGTTCTGTTCCAACCTTTTATTTCCAACTGCTATTGCATACAAAACAGCAATCTGGCTGTGTGAATACTGGGCAAGAACTGCACAAAAATATGTTTTCTCACAATCAGCAAGATAACTGTGGAAAATTATTTTTCCTCACTAGCAAGGTTTAAATGGTTAAGCATTAATATCACTACTGTAAGCTCAATTTAGGTTAATAATAATATATTGGTTAATAATACATTGCGAAATATATACTATACTATCAACTGCAGCTCTCATGATCCTTATTAGTTATGGCAATTAGGGTTTGAGAACTGTAAGTGGAGATTATGATTATCAGTTGGGTTCTGTGGGTGAGCATAAACTCTTCTACCAACAATTCATTGTTCATGTGAAAGAACAAGAGCAGGAGGACTCAGAGAATAACTCATCATAGCTAAGTCCTCTGCTCCACTTGGGTACCTGTCTGAGATTCGTTAGCAGACAAAAAAAAAATGCATAGGTGTACAATGGATGCTGTCATTCAGAAATGCATAACAAAAGCCTTCTTGTGATAGTCAAATCACAGTAGACCTACCGTCTATTAACTAATGTAATGTCTGTTATGGTTTTTGGTGGCAATGAGAGCCTTCTCCATTTCAATATTGGGCACTTCATTGAACTATGTCTCTTGGATCAACCTTTAAACAGAGGTTGGAAGGGCATCTTTCCAGAGTGCTGTAAGTTGTGTATTCCTGCCTGCGAGGGAGTTGAACTAGTTGGCTCTTCTGGCCCTTCCAGCTCTAAAAGTCTATGGTTTTACAGCTGAATGGGAACTGCACTTCAACAACACCTGGAGGACAACATATTCCAAATTCCTACTGTGAAGAAAATGCTCAAGAAAACAAGAAACTCATATTTTAAACAATTCTGACCTTTGGGTTTGTAGTGGGAGCTGAAAAAGAGGAGGAAAAATGAGTCTAAAACTGTCGGAAGCGTTAAGGTGGTTTCCATATTGGAAATGGGCAAAGCAAAGCCATTCAATTTTTATGCACTGGATGTAACTTCCAACCCACTGCCTTCCAATGTTTTGTTGATTGTCTTTTTTCAGACCTGATTTGTGGTAATTTTTTAAAAATCTGAGATGTAATTGATATATGCTGGAAGTCAAACTCAGCCAAATCTTCAAGGTCTAGTAAATTCCTCACTTGCCTTGAAGATAATTTCATTGTCCAAAAGGTGGAAGAGGCAACAAGGGGATCAGCTATTTTGGATCTGATCCTAACCAACAAGGATGACTTGGTTAATGGGGTGCAAGTGGTAAGATCATTAGGCGGGAGTGAACATGTTCTCCTGCAGTTTGTTACACAATGGAAAGGAGAAGCCAGGCATAGTCAGACAGGCATTCTAGACTTTAGGAAAGCTGATTTTAGTAAAAGAGAAGGGAGTTCAAGATGGATGGGAATTTCTCAAGAGGGAGATACTGAAGGCACAATTTCAAACAGTTCCAGTGAGAAAGAAAAATGGGAGGTGTTGCAAGAAACCAGGATGGATGACTAAGGAACTTTCAACTGAGCTAAATTTTAAACGAAACACGTATAAGAAATGGAAAAAGGGGGAAATCAACAAAGAAGAATTCAAACAAAGAGCTAGCATGTGTAGGGGTAAAGTCAGAAAAGCTAAAGCGCAGAATGAATTCAGGCTTGCTAGAGAGGTTAAGAACAACAAAAGGGGATTTTGGGAGTATGTCCGCAGCAAAAGGAAGAAGGAAACAGTAGGGCCACTGCGTGGAGAAGATGGCAATATGCTAACATGGGACAGAAAAAAGGCAGAATTACTCAACACCTTCATTGCCTCAGTCTTCTCAGAAAAGGAAAAGGGTGCTCAACCTGAGGATAATGGAACAGAGGACAGAACAGGGGAATTTCAGTACAGAATAAGTAAACAGATAGTACAGGAATATCTGGTTAATCTAAATGAATATAAATCTCCAGGACCAGAGTATTAAAAGGGTATTAAAAGAACTGGCAAATGTAATATCGGAGCCATTGGCAATAATCTTTGAGAACTCCTGGAGAACAGGAGAAATCCCAGTGGACTGGAGGAGGGTAAACGTTGTCCCCATCTTCAAAAAGAGGGGAAAAGAAGATCCCAACAATCATCGTCCAGTTAGTCTGACATCTATACTAGGAAAGATTCTAGAGCAAATCATTAAACAGTGAGTCTGTGAACATCTAGAAAGCAATGCCATAATCACAAAAATTCAACACGGGTTTCAGAGAAAGAAGTCATGCCAGACAAATCTAATCTCTTTTTCAAAAAACATTGCCAGCTTGTAGGATAAAGGGAATGCTGTGGATATAGTATATCTAGATTTCAGTAAGGCCTTTGACAGTTTCCTGTGACATTCTTGCAAACAAGCTAGTAAAATGTGAGCTAGACAATGTAACTGTTAGGTGGATTTGTAACTGGTTGACCGGCCGAACCCAAAAGGTGCTCAACAATGGCTCTTTTTCAGCCTGGAGAGAAGTGACCAGTGGTGTCCCACAGGGCTCTGTCCTGGGCCCAGTGCTATTCAACATCTTTATCAATGACCTGGATGACAGAATTGGGGGCATACTTATCAAATTTGCAGATGACACCAAATTAGGAGTAGCAGCTAATATCCCTGAGGACAGGATCAAAATTCAGAATGACCTTAATAGATTAGAAAGCTGGGCTGGGCCAAAGCTAACAGAATGAAATTCAACATGGGGAAATGTATGGTACTGCACTTATGGCAGAAAAATGAAAAGCACAGAGATAGGATGGGGGACACCTGGCTGAACAAAACTACATGTGAAAGGGATCTAGGAGTCCAAGTAGACCACAAACTGAACATGAGTCAACAGTGCAATGTGGCAGCTAACAAGGCCAATGCGATTTTAGGCTGCATCAATAGAAGTATAGTGTCTAGATCAAGAGAAGTAATAGTGCCACTATATCTGCTCTGGTCAGGCCCCACCTGAAATATTGTGTCCAGTTCTGGGCACAATTTAAAAAGGATGTTGAGAAGCTAGAGCATGTCCAAAGGAGGGTAACGAAAATGGTGAAGGGTCTGGAAACCATACCCTATGAGGAACGACTTAAGGAGCTGGGGATGTTTAGCCTAGAGAAGGTTAAGGGGTGATATGATAGCCCTGTTTAAATACTTGAAGGGATGTCATTTTGAGGAGGGAGCAAGCTTTTTTTCTGCTGCTCTAGAGACTAAGACCCGCAGCAATGGATGCAAGCTACGAGAAAAGAGATTCCACCTTAACATTAGGAAGAACTTCCTGACAGTCAGGGCTGTTCGACAGTGGAACAAACTCCCTCGGAGTGTAGTGGAGTCTCCTTCCTTAGAGGTCTTTAAACAGAGGCTGGATGGCCATTTGTCGGGGATGCTTTGATTTGGATTTCCTGCATGGCAGGGGTTGGACTGGATGGCCCTTGCTGTCTCTTCCAACTCTATGATTTTATAATTCATTACTAAACCTGAAGTGGACTGCCAACATACTTATGGAGGTTTCTTCTGGCTTTAATTAGTCATATTTCCCCAATCCACCCAGCAATAATCAGCCCTTTAATTAGTTGTTCTGTATCTGCTACTCAAGCAATTCCTTACCCGCTTGTACAAGTTAGTTGTATGTTTCATCTGTATTATTTTTGTGCATTTCCAAAAAGATGAAGCACTAGAAACCAGAGAGCTTATATTTCATAGAATATCTTCAATGATGAAACTGGAATCCAAATATAGTTGGAAACCAAACACATTTTTGTGGTCTGAGGATGCAAACATTTGTAGATTTGAGGAGAAGAACAGGTCAACAGCTACAACATTGCTATTTGTCACTGCAAAGATCAGGGTACATTATCTGAAGAAATCTAGCTCCAATTAAATGTGCTTATTTTATCTCAAAGAACTGAAACTGGACAAGTGGCCATACTTACTGCTAAATTCCTCCTCAATATCTGCTTCTGCAAATGGCATTTCCATTATCAAACTGCCACAGGAATCATCAAGACAGTCTGATTCCTTTCTCCGTTTTTTTCTTTGCTTTTTCTTCTGCTCCACAATTTGCTTTCCATCTGGAATACATTAGAAACAATGAATTGGGTTTCAGATTTCAAGGCCAATGAAATCACGACCAATAAAACCCCGTTCCAGATTCACAGCTCACAACAAGACACTTTTTCAAGCACAACATCAGAGCCACTCACAAACCAACTGATTATTCCTCCATATTGCAGTTTAAGGTTTCATTCCTAGCATTCAATATGTTTCACTAATAGTCCCAAAATACATTGTGTTTTGACTCCCCATTTGAAAAACAAGAATTATGTTGACTCAGCTCCTTCACAAGGATCTCTTCTGCAAAGCTGAGAATCATTACATTTCTGCTCTAATTTTTAAGCCTCTTCACCGCGGTAAGCCTGTCTCACTCCTCCAGATATGGCTAAGTAACTTATAACCTGTATTTTACTGGCTTGAGGGGTGGGTTTCCTTCATCCATATATGTGGACCTGCCTTACATTATTGCTCATCTTATTACTGTTATTGAAATTAAAATATTATTTTCTCTGACTTGCCTCTACTGAGTAATTTCTCAACCATAACTGCAGTAAAGTAGTTACAACACTGAGACATTTTATGCAAATCTGTCTAGTTAACAAAGTTGTGCCATTATGGGGCATTTCTAAACACTAACCAAAATATTCTCAGCTTTGGTATTCTCAGCCATGGCTACTGTTTCTCTTTCAGAGAAAAAGAACATGCGAGTTCCCCTCACGCCATCCCTCCATTTATTCAAATGTAATCGTTGCTGACCTTGAAGATTGTTCAGAAACATCAGATGGTTTCAGCAACCAGTTTATTGATAGGTCACAGTTAGCTTGTACCAAATTCATCAGGTTTTTTTTTAATCACTCTCCTTTCCATTTGTTTCTAGATTCAAAACAAGCTGGTGGCCCTGAATAATGCCCTATGTAGCTTGGAATCCACTCAGATCTTCATGAGCCCTTTTTTCAAGTTTTACTATATTCAAAGATGAGATAAATGGTACCACAAAATACACTTTTTGGGTGGAGGCATCATGTTGGAAAAGCAGTATATAAATAAAGCTTTTATTATATTATTTTTATTATTAAATGAAGAATACTCATAGGAATACAGGAAACTGTTTAATACCAAGTTAAACTATTTGTCCATCTAGTTCAGTATTGGCTATGTCTGGCAATACCTCTCTGCCGTTTCAGTCAGAAGATGCCAGGAATTGAAAGTGAGACCCTTTGTAGGAAAAGCATGTCCTCTGCCATTTACCCATTACCCTTCTCACAGACACTAAGCCAATGCCTACTCAATGACCTTTTCATTGTCAGTGAATACAGTGCGAGTCTCTTGTTCTTTAACAGATGACAAATGGTACTCTTGCTTTCACTTTTAAACTTTTGTTCATACTGCTCTCTGGCTTTAGCTTTTACTGTTGATTGTTATTATTGCTTTTGTCCTCTGTCCTTGAAACCTTTAAACTGGCAGCTGATAAAGTATGTGAAGCTCTCTTCTAAAGGTTGTCTGCACTATTGATTTGGTATAAATTAGTATTCAACTGTGATAGTAAGGTGAAAAATAAAGAACACATCATTTTTCAGCTCATACAGTATCCTGTATTTGTAGTAAGCTACTAGGCTAGCATATACAATGAAAAGACAGGACTCATTAAAAAAGACAATAATGCTTGGTATGGCAGTAGGAAAAGAGAAAAATTGAGTCTATCCACCACTTTCCAGGGGGATAGACTCAATCAAGGAAGCCACAGCCCTGAATTTGCAAGGCTTGAGCAGGACTGTTGATGGCAGGGTGTCTTGGAGTTCTCTCATTCATTGGACCACCTAAGTTAAAGTCAACTTGATGATAATTAACAACAAATCAGAGCAGCAAAAAAATAAAACAGGTTTACTTATTACACTCTTCAGTGTAGACTGATATACTAAACACATTTACTAGACTTATACTACAATCCTATGCACTTTAAAATATGACAGCCAGTGTGGTGTAGTGGTTTGAGCGCTGTATTACGACTCTAAAGATCAGTGTTCAAGTTCCCACTCAGCCCTGGAAACCATCTGGGTGACACTGGATGAGTCACACACTCTCAGCCTCTGAAAGCCCCGTGATGGGTTTGCCTTACGGTCACCATAAGTCAGAAATGACATGAAGGCACACAACAAGAACATTATTTAACTACATACCTTCCTTCACAGATTTGTTTCAGCATTCAGGGACATTTTTGTTAATGAAATCAATTATAACGTTAGAAACAAAAAAGTAATAGGATTTGGTTGTGATTTTCATGCAATTTAGGAACAGTTTGAAGAATTTAGTTGAACACTAAGTACTACTGTACTAGCACTGGAAGCCAAGTTTGGAAGATATCAAAAACATGAAATTGGATAGTTAAAGATGTAAATGTAAATTCTGTAAATAGATAATGATTGTTATATACTGTGTTTGTTTGTTTTTTAAATGTTTAAATTAAAAAAAAGAAATGAAAAAGTACAGCATTTCATCTGACTCCTTAAAGGAACAAAGAATTGTGAACATAAAGAGACAGCTACTGTCTCAAGGGAGAAGAGCAGTACACAAGGAGGAGTTTCTTGCCAAGATGTCAGTGTATCAGAGAATGTCTCATTACTAAATAACAGGCAGTTTTCAGAGCTTCAAGGTCAAGTTCAGGTACTCCAAATTCCACCCAAGGGATGAAATTTGGCAACAAACTGGCCTATTGTATTCTTGTGGGATGTAAAAAACAAAAACAAAACACCACTTGATAAACTGTAAAAAGAACAACCCTTTACTTGCTGCAAAATATTAGTGTCCCTTATAGTGTCTCTTGGATACCGCAACCCTGGTACTACGAAAGATAAGTCACCTGATTATGTGCTAATTGGCTTCAGTATAAAGCCGCAAGGGAGGGATAACAAGGTAGCTGTTATCTGATCCTTGAGGCTGTACAGGAACTATTGTGACTGTAAGCTGCTTATTGATTAAGAAGACATTTCTCTGGTGTGAGAAGCTGACCTGGACTCTCCAGTGAGCTTGCTCTCCATGCAGCAGAGTGCACTTTTAGAGCTATTTCTCACACACAAGCCTCATAGGAATTAGCATGTGTCTGGGGAGTTAGGATGAGACATCTACTATCCTACCTTTTCCATACAAAAATCTCTGCAGAATTCTGCTTGCTTTAGAACTGTGCTCTTTAAGGAATTTTGGACTTCAGCTCCCAGAATCCCAAACTACTGGCCACATTGGCTGAGGCTTCTGGGAGTTGAAGTCCAAAATCTCTTAAAGGGCAGTTTGGGGACCACTGCTTTTGAATGGCATGACTACAAATTTGTTTCCTGTTGTATAGACAAAGGCCCCGCATGCATGAATGCCATCATAATACCTATATGATAGAAATGGCGATTATGTTTCCTCACCATATTTGTTCGGAATAGTTATATGCTGCTTTTCAAGAAAAAGGGAGTCCTGGTGACGCAGTGGTTAAATGCTGGTATTGCAGCCACAAGGTTGTGAGTTGATTCCCAGAAGGCTCCAAGATCCATTCAGCCTTCCATCCTTTTGTAGGTCAGTAAAATGAGTTCCCAGCTTGTTGGGGGCAATTGGTTTACACATTGTAAACCACTTAGAGTGCTCAGTTCACGGATAAGTGGTATAGAAATGTACATGCTATTGCTATTGCTATATGAAAAAGGCCTTGAAGTAATTTACTCAGTCAAAATGTGGCTAAAACACGCATTTCAATCGCTATTTTTAGTCTCAGCAGCAGCAGGCTTTTTCACTGTTGGGCATGCAGCTTTTCCACTCCTTATCAAATACAAAGATCTCTATTTTATTGTCTGTACAGGTTCTGATTGCCTTCAAGAGCCATACATCCCAGGACAGGGGGGCTTAAGTTTCCCTCATACTAGGTTAGAGGGTTGTGCTCATCCCCTAATGATCTGGCAAAATTAGACTTCTATGTAGTGTAGAGTTCTCTGGAAGTATCAATCAGAAGTGCACTTAATAATCAAGCATTAAGACAACTATTTTCCTTGTGCCTTTTCAGGAATAAGAAAAGCTCAAGAAACCTATCCTTTGCACACTTATTTTGGAGTATCTAAGTACTCGGTATGGGAGTTTCCAAATATTTGGTTAGTATGCACACAGAATCCATGGAGGGCACTTCTATGTATACAATGTACTTGCAAGAATCTTAATATTTAAAGATATTTCAGTGATAAAGGGTGTGAATAGTAATTTGCCCTCCCTCTACAATTATGTGAATGTAGGTAAAATGTATAACAATCTTTCTGCCAATGTTGACCCCCCTTCTTAAAACCAGATCTGGCATCCCTATCAAGAACTGTTCCACCCAATCCAAATTTGATCAAAATCAAATTTGAAGTGGGTCAATTAATAACCAGGCTTGCTTCTGCCATAGAGAGCTGATTGGATGGCATGAAGAAACCTTGCAGAAGGGTTTTGATGTCTTACTGTTTGATGGCATTCTAAGCAAAATACCTTCTCTGGCTGTTCAAATCTAATAACTGTCTATGGAACAATATCAGGCACTGCTTGTTACAACCATACAAGCATCAAATAGCAATAGCAAGTACTTTTCTATACTGCTTATCAGTGCACTTAAGCACTCTCTAAGCAGTTTACAAAGTGTAAGCTAATTGCCCCCAACAAGCTGGGTACTCATTTTAGCGACCTCGGAAGGATGCCAGGCTGAGTCGACCCAGAGCCCATGGATGGTATTGAACTCACAAGCTTGTGGTTTGTGAGTGAGTGGCTGCAGTACAGGCATTTAAGCACTGCGCCACCAGGGCTCCTCTAATTGTGCTGTCTTTGTGCTGTTTTTGATTGCACAGAAATGTCACTGAGGACCACTACACATAATTCCTGTTATTATTTACTTGATTTCTATCCTGCATTTCTCTCAAGAAGGCAACTCATTTTAGATACACACCTAACATTTCTGTGATTGGTTTCATAGTCATTTACAACAATCATGCACCCTGGATAAAATCTGTTTGTAAACTTCATAGGTGAGTCATAGTGTTGGGCTGGCTGTGGGTTAAGACATTATATTTGTTGTTCTTTGTAGACCAGAAACAATGACTTCAACACATAATTGATGGTTGTTTGATTATGCTGACCTATAAATTGAACTAGATTTAGCAGCTTCATTGTAAATCAGAGTTATTGAGACTTAGGCTCTTATAAACAAAGAACTGAAGAAATCAAAGACATAGCCATGTTAATCAGGGGAATCAGAGTGCAAAGGGATCCTGTTGTACCTTTGAGACTAACTGAAAGAAAAAAGCTGGTAGCATGAGGGCTGAAAGTGTATGTTTTGCCTACGGTCCCCCAGTAGGTTTCCATGGACAAGCAAGGATTCAAACCCTGGTTTCCAGAGTCTTAATCCAATGCTCCAACCACTACTCCATTCTGGTTCTACATGGTAACATAACATCATCCACTAACAGAATGGAGTCTTCTCCCTGCTCACATTGCAGCCCCCTCGTCTGCTTGGGAGGCTTCGGGAACCTCCAGAGCTAATTTTGGTAACAGGCAGGAGGCTGAATGGAAGAAGGAGAAAATTGAAAAGGCTATAGACTGCATCCAGTAGGCTTCTGCAATATACTACTTCTCTTCTGAACGGTTTGCACAGCCAATGGCACAGTCAGTAAACAATGCCATTTTGATGCAACTAGACCTACCAGAATGAAGTACTTTACTTCTCAAATGTCTGAGATAGCAGATGTCCCCTACTTTCCTCAGCTTATTTATATTAGAAATAGTTAAGTATTGAAGAAATGCCAGATGTCCAAGAGAAGTTCAGAAAAATAAGAGTTGCTAGAGATTATAGTGCAAACATGTATTGGTTAATAGAACACACTAAAGTATTTCAGAAGAAAATCAACCATCCATTATAGGCTATAGCAAAGCCTTTGAATGAGCAGATCATGAAGCACTCTGGAGAGGTGCTGCAATATGAAACTATTCTGATGTATAACTATATTCTGGACAAGAAACCAATGTCAGGACAAAAAATGAAGAAATAGAAAGGTTTTCAATTGATAAGGGGATCAAACCAGGCTGCATCTTATCATCTTATCTGTTCAATTTATATGCTGAATAGATAACAAAGAAAGTGAGATCACACTCAAGAGGAAAATTGGTCTGAAAACTAGAAGATGAAAATAAGCAACTTAAGCTATGCAAATGACACCATATTATTAGTAGAAAATAGCAAAGACTTGGAACAACAATTGATGAAAGTTAAGAAGTTAAAAAGTAGAGCTAAAATTTATTTATTTATTTATTTTGTATGCAGTATTTCTCCTGGAGTGGGATCAGAGGCAGCTCCCAGAGTCAATAGGTAAAACAAAATTTAAAAAGCATAAACAGTTGAACTTTAAGAAACCTAAGATAATGACCACAGATCTTTCACGTGTGGAGGCCATGTGCAAAAATTCAAAAATTCTGGAAAGAAGTTCACGAGACAATTCAGAAGATCTTGAGGATTAAATTTTCGATGAATCCTAAATTATATTTACTTAATATGACGTCGACTTTGAGTCCACAAGATGAGAATAATTATTGGATAATTATTCTATATTTTGTGACTGCAGCTAGAATTTTAATAGCTAAATAATGGAAGTCAGAGTTGACCTCAACCTGGGACAACTGGATGCAGAAAGTCAATGCATATAGAGAATTGGACAAATTATCATGCTATATACAGAACACAAACATGACTAAAAGAAAAGAGGATTGGAATTTAAACATGAATTTATTAGGTGTCTGAAATATTTCTCAGTATTAATGGTTTGCTTATAAACACTCATTATTTGATATCTGTTCCTTTTCCTTGTCATTATTGCAGGTCTGTAAATGACAGAAAGACACCTCCGCTAAAGCATATTATGTTATAACAAGAGCTGAAGATTTAGAAATCATGCATGTATTAGACAGTAAGCTAATAAACAAATTGGGAATTTTGGTTGGGATATGACGTTGTTAGAATATCGATAAGATATACAGTGGTACCCCGGGTTACGAATTTAATTCGTTCTGCCGCCGCGTTCGTAACCCGAAAGCCTTCGTAAGCCGAAAAAGCCATAGGCGCTAATGGGGAAAAGCTGCGATTTCGTGCGAAAAAGCGCCGAAAAGCACCAAATTTTTTTTCATAACCCGAAATAACCTTCGTAACCCGGAACAGTTTTTTTCTATGGATTTTTTTCGTAACCCGGAAATTTCGTAAGGCGGTGCATTCGTATCCCAGGGTACCACTGTATATGGTTTTTGGTTTTTTTCCATGTGATACATAATGTGAATTAAGGTTTATTTCAGCCTAAAACAACAATCACTCTTTAAGATTTCAAGTGTAAAAGGAAAATCTACTAAGGGTCAAACAAGACAAGAGAACAATATTTAACTTCATTAGAAATTTTATTGTATATGTATTTTATTATATAGGACAATAAAGACTGTTTTAAAAAAAGAAACGGGATGTTGGAGGAGAGTTATACAGACAGCATGGACTGCCAAAAAGACAAACAAAAGACAAGCAAATCAAGTCTGAGTTTCCACTAGGAAAAACATTATTTAACCGAGGCTATTGTACTTTGTACCTGTCAGAGAACATTACTAATTTGAAAAGACTTGGTAAAGTTGCAGACATTAGAAAAATAAGGATGGTTTTTGTGGGTTTTCTCTGAAGATGCCAATCACAGATGCTGGAGAAACGTCAGGAATAAACTCTTGTAGAACATGGCCACATAGCCCAAGAAACCCACAAAAGCTATGGATGCCAGCCACGAAAGCCTTTGACTTCAAAAAGGATGAATTAATGCAGTTAAGGAAATCATGGCCCCGAATTTGCAAGACCTGAGCATGGCTATTAATAATAGGATCTGTCATCCTATTAGGTATTTATATCATCGTAATCTGCCTGGCAATCATGTGAAGGTGCTTTGTGACACTGCACAATGTTTGTATTCTTGGGAGGGGAAAAGAGAGTCAGCTAAGCCTTCAGGCCCACTGTGCAAATAGAGCCAATAGTATGGCCGTTGTGCCATGGAGACCCTTTCCACACTGGGTACCAGAACACAATGAGACTCGGTGGGCAACAGGAACTCCCACTGTGCAACAGAATACCATGCTAGAAGGGTTGCATGTCCTGTTAAAGACACACCTATGACATTGTAAAGTTATGAGTTGTAGGTCTTTTTTGCAGCCAGGATCTCTTGGAGGTCCATTCTTCATAGGATCAACTTCAGTTGAAGCCTATCAAATGGTATGGAAGAAGAAGAAGACGTAGTAGTAGTAGTAGTGGTGGTGCTACTAAAACTACTACTAGTTGTTGTCGTGTCCTTCAAGTCATTTCCGATTTATGGCAAATCCACCCGAGGTTTTCTTGACGAATTTCTTCAGAGCGGGTTTGCCATTTCCATCCCTGAGGCTGAGAGAATGTGACTTACCCAAGGTCACCCAGTGGGTTTCCATGGCTGACCCAGGATTTGAATCCTGCTCTCCAGTCACAGTACAACATTCAGACCACTATGCCACACTGGTTCTCACTACTACTGCTACTGATTTCCTGGCTGATATAAAAACAGACCAAAAGCTAATAATTCTGTCCTTAAGGCTCTAATTAGGATAAAAAGACAGAAAAACAAACAAACAAACAAACAAAACAAGTACACCCAAGTAATACATGGCATAGCTTCCCTGAGAAAGAAGGTTCCACGGGAAAACTAACCTATGTGGCCTCAGTCCAACCCACAAAGACAAGGCAGTGAGTTTATACTTTGAGCCAATGTGGCACAGTGAGCGGAGAGCTGGATTTAGGACCATGGCTGCATCCACATGACAGAAATAATCCAGTTTGGCTCCACTTTAACCACCACGGCTCAAGGCTGTGGAATTCTGGGAACAAACTACAGTTCCCAGATTTCCACAGCCTTGAGCCATGGTGGTTAAAATGGTGCAAATGTGATTATTTCTGTTGTGTGGATGCAGCCTATGAAACTCAACAGGCAGCACTGGATAAGTCACTCTCAGCCAGATTTCCTTCAGAACTGGATGTAGCCTAAGAAGTTAATGATGATTATTACAGAGAAAGAGAGAGAGAGAGAGAGAGAAGAATGTTATGCCAAAGAAAGAAAGGACAAGATGCA
>NC_056522.1:97216347-97218160 GCF_019175285.1 Sceloporus undulatus
TACAAAGGATGTTCTCTCTAGAGGGAAAAAAACTCTTTACTAAAGGAAGAACTATTTTTCCAGAGGTGCAACAACAACATGACACTCAAACAAATCAGCAGTAAATTGGAATAATGTTTAAGTCTTTTTTTATATGCAAAGAAGAAGGAATTGCTAGTTATACAGGGATAGCAAATTCTTAAAGTGAGAGAGTTTTTAACATGACCATTTTGCATATTGGTTTCTTTCTACTAGTCTTTCCAGCTTTTGAGTTGAGGAACTGATTGGGGAAAACGCTAAATAGACCCTCACAGTGCTTGAATACCCTAAAGGTACCAGATCTTGTCTGATCTTGGAAGCTAGGCAGTGTCAGCCCTGCTTTAGTATTTGGATGGGAGGCTGCCAATGAATACCAGGTGCTGTAGGTTATATTTCAGAAGAAGGAACTGGCAAAACCACCTCTTAGTATTCCTTGCCTTAGAAAAACCCTATGAAATTCATAGGCTCACCATAAATCAACAGGCGACTTGAAGATGCACATGTACACACACATGTACAGTATATACATACTCTTTCATAGTGCTGTAGTTACATTCCATGTGTGCCCCCTTAGTTCTTAATTTTTTCAAAAAGTATTTAGATTGGATTATGTATGCCTCTTCAGTCGAATAAGCTGCAGGGTTGTTTAACATGCATATTTTCATATGTGGGTGATATCATTTGGAACAAAGGGAACAGGTCTGGTATCTTGCTTGCTTCAAAACCGGTATTCTACAACAGAATGTTGTAAGACCAGTTGGAACTTACAGTTGTCCAGTGCTTTTCAGGGCCAAACATTTTAAAGCAAACCTAAAGGTGCCACTGTTTATGCAATCACATATTTAAAGCAGATTGGCTGCTATTATGTTTGTCTGCTACAGTTTGGCTGTAGAAACAGAGAGCTTCCATTTTGATTTTGACCGGATTCTGATTATGTACTTCCACAGGATCCTGCAGCTTCTACCAGAATTGGCAGTCCTCATGCACCCTAAAAACGGATGGAAAACCCTTTGGAGCAAATTGTTGACATCAGAGTTTTGGCTATAGAACTATCCCACTGGATCATGGTCTTTGCTGAAAGTATGGCGGGTTACAGACTGCCATAAAATACACGCTCCGCACGTACTAGGATTAGGAAGGATTGTATTAGGGTTAGGAAGGGTCTTACCTTCCTCACGGCCCTTCTCCGTAGTGCGCGCGGAGCACGTCATAAATGGCAGCGCCCATCCACATGGGCACCGCCATTATGACGTCTTGGACACCACACATGTCACGGTGGAAGTGACGCCGCGAGGGCGCACTTTGCCCCTCGCGGCGCCACTTCCGCGTCTTAAAAAGGAGCGCCATTTTGGCGCTCCTTTTTTGCTGCACCAGGAAGCCTCGCGGTCTGGCCGCTGGGGCTTCCCTCCGCAGCGAATGGCGGCGGCGGGAAAACGGCCACTTGAGGGCGGTCTGTAACCCGCCTATAATACTTTAAATAGTTTCAGGTGAATCAGTTTTTAAAAAAGCATATGGGCATTAAGAAGTAGTGAGTTACAGATCATTATAATTTAACTTGTACATTCTAGAACAGGAAATACCCCTGAAGACATGACTGTAGGGGGTTCATAGTAGTGGCACTTGGCTCACTTGGATTCCATAAATTGAACTGCCTGCCAAGAAGAAGAGCCCTCCTCCCGACCACCATCTTGAGGGGAGAGAAGCAGGCAAGAAACAACCATGGAAAAGCGGTATACAAATAAAGCTTATTATTATTATTATTATTATTATTATTATTATTATTATTATTATTATT